>NW_026267287.1:484598-487779 GCF_000697945.3 Frankliniella occidentalis | reverse complement strand
GGGGGCTGCGGCTTTCTTGCGACACGCCGTATATATGTACAGCTAGCAAATTATTAGGGGGTCACGCAAACACGCAATTTCCTCCGCAGTGACTTTAATTGGTCGGCTCTCCGTCAGGCCGAAATAAGGAGGAAGAGGGGAAGGGGGTGAAGAGGAGGAGGGGGACGGGGGACGTCGCGGCGCCACCGTATTCTTCTGCTTCCGACTCGAATCTAATTCCAGAGTTTGAGAAGCGTAGGGAGAGAGGCAAGGGGGAGAAGGGAGGGAAAGGGTAGGAGGGGGGAGAGGGCTGAAACTTACTTCGCAAGTTCGCAAGTCTGCGGGGAATCCGTCCTGTTTTCTCCTGGCTGTACCACCCGCCCGGCCGCGCCCGCCAGAGTCATGGTCGTGTTGTCTCTGTCCCGGGCGGCGCGCGGCGCGCGGGTGCGAGCGGGACGGCCGCCCGTGTCACAGTGTTAGGCCCCCCGTGACAAGGGCGGTCTGGGGGCGAGGGTGGCCAGGTGGCGGGGGCGGGGTAGGGCCGGCTCTCGCCGGGGAGTGCATCCCACCTGCCAAGCCCGATCCAAAGGTCTTCATCTCTTTGCAAAAAAAAAGAAAGAAAAAGATTTCAAAAAAAAAAGAATAAAAAGAGGCGAGGAATAAAAGGTGGGGCCTGAAAAAAAAAAGAATAAAAAGAGGCGAGGAATAAAAGGTGGGGCCTGCACTACGCTCTGCCACGCCTCCCCTTTTTAGGGCCGACTGACCTTCCCTCCGCCGACGCAGCACACCCTGATACACCATTACATTCGATATGGCGAGCGGCGAAAAACTGCCGACCGTCGCAGATACGAGTCGCCACGTCGCACAATCTGAGCTGCCCTGCCGGTCGGCCTCCCTTCATCCCCCGCCTTCAGGGTGGCCAACCCCCTCCTGGGGTGACGCTAAATAATCAAACTTGGCCGGTTTGACCCGGGCGGGGTAATGGGTTGGCGGCCCTGTTTGACCCAAATGGTTTGCAAACAAAACGCCGTCATCTAGGTCAGGCTGCTGCCGCTCCCCCTAGACTTGCTTGTGTCCCATACGGCGACGTTGGCAGCGTTCTTCCGCGTCCCCGCGAAAATGTAATAAAGTTCTGGCCGACAAACTTGTTGTTTCTCGAAAGTTTGCCTGCCTGACGCCGCTCCCGTTTGACACGCAGGACGCAGGGTGGCCAACCGGCCCGACCCCCCACGTGTATCCCCGCATAGCGTGCGCGGAAGCTCGATGCCGCCCTTTTGCAAACAGCGAACATCCAGAGGAGAAAAAAAAATATATGCATAGCCTACAGAAAAACCGGAGTAGAAAAAAATAACAACTCAAAGAATAAAAGAAAATATGGAATGGAGAGACGACGCTTGTTGGAATCGTTGGGGGAGCAAAAGTTACGCGTCCCGGGATGTGAAGGAGAGCGGAGAACGGCCTGCTGCTGGTGTGGCTTTGGCGACATCCTTGACGACGACTGCGGGACCCGACCAATGTTCCGGTGACCTTGGAAGACGTCTCTCTCTCTCTCTCTCTCTCTCTCTCTCTCTCTCTCCTTCCTCTCCTCCTCCAGCTCGTTGCAAAAAGAGCCGTACCACGCAAGGGGCTCACGAAAAGTGACCCTCTTGGCTCCCTACCGACTGAATCGGGGCTGGGCCCCACCCCCCACCCCCCATCTCCCCTCTACCACCATCCACAACCGAACGGTCTGCCAAACGACCAAACGATAACGTTTTCATGTTGTCGACGATATCGCACACGGGCCCGCCTGCAAGGGGGAAGGGTTGAGGAGTTTAGTGTGGCTGGTTGGGCACTCGTTTAATTTCATGCGCACCGCATCGCAGTCTCTCTTTCCTCCCCTTTTCTCTCTCTCTCTCTCTCTCTCTCTCTCTCTCTCTCTCTCTCTCTCTTTCTGACTCGTTTCCTATTTCTCTCGTCCCCCTCCCTCAATCTCTCCTCTTTTAACGTTTGCAATTTTCGACGAAGCTATCCGAAATCGATTATCGAGAACAAGATCTCAATTATTTTCCTAAAAGTCAGCGGGTGGCGCCCTCAGTGGTGCACGGGTTTTCTCTCTCTCTCTCTTACTTGTGCGTTTAGAGAGAGAGAGAGAGAGAGACCGAGTCTGCTACACAGAGGACGAGCTGGACCTCTGACCGGGCCGTCGGCGACGCGTCGCATTCTTGGGTGAAAGTAGGCCAGGGCGCATTGTGTCACCTGGGCGTGCACTTTCGGTGCGCCCCCCCGTCGTGGAATGCTATACCCGGGGCACCTGAGGAGTTGCGAGAGAGAGAGAGAGAGAGAGAGAGAGAGATAGAGATAGAGAGGGGGGGGGGGGGGGGTAGGTACACCGCCAACAACCTCTCTAGCGCGGCATAGCGCCGCCGCCTCCACCGCTGCTGCTCGTGTAGCGAGAGGAAATTGTTTGATTTATTGGGGCTCACCTCATACACGCGCCACCGGCGTATTCATGGCGACGGGCACGGCGCCCTCCGTTGTGTCTTGCACACACACACTGCCCGGGGAGGCTTCTGCCGATGACAACTCGAGAGGAGAGAGAGAGAAAGGGTGTGTGTGTGTGTGTGTGTCTGTGGAGGGGGATGAGAGTGGGAGAGGAAGTCACCGGACGCTCCCCGCACAATGCCATTGGGTGTCACGCTACGCGCGCTACGCTGCCGCCTCTGGAGCGTGACAGGGGCCTTATTTCGCGCGCATCCGCGTTGTCACGTGGTCCACA
The DNA here is from genome assembly GCF_000697945.3 of Frankliniella occidentalis. Taxonomy (NCBI): domain Eukaryota; kingdom Metazoa; phylum Arthropoda; class Insecta; order Thysanoptera; family Thripidae; genus Frankliniella; species Frankliniella occidentalis. The sequence continues at coordinate 485,042 of NW_026267287.1, read as the reverse complement.
GGCAGAGAGCGTATCCGGCGCGGGACGGGGCGCCAGTTACGGCGTTTTGTGTGACGGGGGCGTTGTGTTGTACTTGTTGTTGTAGTTGTGGTTCGGGAGATCCATAGTTAGTCTGGGCAGCGCACTGTGACGGTGGGAGCGTCATCGGTGACCCGGGAACTGGGAGCTGCCCTCCTGCTGCTGATTGGGAGAACTGCGGTGGCAGAATTAGTAGAACCTGCAGGGCAGGGCCCCTCTCATATTTGTAGGTGTTTATAAGTGTTTTTGATCGTTTCGCACCTCCTGCATCCTGCTCACTCTACTAGTGGCGCGAATGAAAATGAAATACACTCCTGCAAGTGTGCGCGATGACATTCACACGTTTGGGTTTGCTGCCGTCGTCGTGCCGTCGTGTCCCCTCCTCCTGACGCACCTTCCGCCCCGTCCTCCTGCTCATTGTCCCTC
>NW_026267287.1:477806-484507 GCF_000697945.3 Frankliniella occidentalis | reverse complement strand
CTGTGGTGGTGGATTTAGACGTCACCGCGCAGAAGATGAGTAATACTATTGGTGGTGAGTGAACCGAAAAGCCATAAATCAATTAGCAGAAAACTTTAACTGCTTTGCTAGAGAAAAGGAGACGGTGAGAGAGAGAAAGAGAGAGAGACGGAGAGGGGGAAAGAGAGAGGGAGGGAAACGGAGAGAGAGGGGGAAGCTGCGCAATGAGGACGCCGGGAATGTGAAGGGTAGGGAAGCAGGGTGTCCCACCCGAGATTCTTTTTTATTTTTTTCCCCCCTGCGCTCTTCGCGGGATGGCTGGCCTCCGCGCCATTGGCGGTTGGCAAGCGTCGCCGTGTTCGCGCGCCCGGCACTTTTCATTCAATTCCTTCCGTCAAAATATTAATTTCCTCGGCCGTATCTGATCCGGGCGTCGCGAGATTTGAAATGAATTGGGTCGTCGTGCGAGGAACCCTCGGCACGCGACGAGGTCATTTCCTTTGCGATCTGCGCCTGTGCATCTGTGCGTGGTGCGGCTATATGAAGAAAAAGGATTGCAGTTACTCGGTTTCGGTTCGGTCTACCATTTACAAATTTTGGTCCCAGCCCCATGGGCGGTGGGCTGTTGTCGGCGTTTCCAGCGCCCCCTGTACACCTGCACGCTTGATGTCTGTATAATGCTCTTGCCAGTTCAACGTCTCTCCCATTGGATAATTTATGTCTTGTAGGTCGGCGCGAGCGGGGCGGTGCTTTTGACGCACAGAAGAGGGACCGAATCTCGGTTTATTTTTTCCGTGTCGATGTTTATCTCGGTATTATTGTGGTTTTCTGAAGACCAGGTTAGCCTGTGCGTGCGGCAGGCGGGGTGAACACCGCCGCGCCGCGTTCCGATACCGGCTGCACTATCGAGCGTGGCGGGGAAATTGAATAAGATTTCGCTGGTGGTGTACGGGCCGCGTGGCACAGCGCGGGGACCGACCCTGAAACAAAAGGAAAACACAAACATCAGCGAAAGCGGGGCAATTTTTCATTCGACGGAGGACGGCTGGCATATGATCCCTCCGCTGCTATCAGAGAATTTTCTAATTAATTATTGTAGGCTATAGCGCTTCTTCTTTTCTCTGGGCTGCGCGTCTTTTGTTATTAGATTTTTTTTTCCTTCCCCCCTTGCCCCTCTCCCTCCCCGCCCCCCCTGCTCATCCCATTTAATCTCTCCTGATTCTCCTCTTCCGGAAATGATAAGATTGTTTTAGCTGTGCTTTCCGTTTTTTTTCTCCCTGTCTCCCTTTTGCTCCTCTGTATGCCTCTCTCACTGAGAAATCCTGTTAGTTTTCCCTCGGAAGGGGCCCAGCAGCAGCAAATAACTTTGGCTCGTCGCTGTTAAAGACCAAAGGTGATGTTGTATAGTGCGACACAATATCACCTGGCGCTCGCGCTATGCACCGCACGCGGGACGCGCAGTTTCGGCGTCGTGGCTCGGCGCGGCGACAAGCTATAAATCCCACGACCAATCAATTGCGGCGACGTCGGCGGGCGTCCTGCGCATACGTCTCCTGCGTCGCCTCCCACCCCGGTGACGCGCCCCGCCGCCGCCGCTGCCGCCGCCGTCGCTCGCTTCGCCCGCCCACGTCCCCGCCGCGCCCAGCCCCGCCCCGCCACGCCACGCTCACCGTATCGCGTTATTTTTCCGGTCGACTGAACTTAGGCCAGCCCCGCTGCTGCTGAGCTATGGCGGACGGAGACGTCCCCTCCCCCCTCCCCCCACCTCCCGATGAGTCCGGGGCGTGGTGGTGTGGCATTCCCTCTGACGCTGCTCCGCTGCTACTGCTGCTGCTGCTGTTCTCCGTCACACCGAGCATGACGCGGCGAGGATATGGTCACGTGATTCATGTGGTTGGCCAGCGCTGCTGGGGGCCCTCTGCTCCCTAACGGCTCTCGGTGACGGTCCTTAGGGCCGCGGTAATGGACTCATTATGACGTGAGGGTGAGTGCGAAAAGCACGTACGGATGGACTTGCTTCTCCCGCGTCACGGGACCTATAGTGGGTGGAGTGGATGGGTTCAGGGTCGTTGTTCCTGGTCGGGTGAACTTTGGTAATCATTCAAAGGCTCCAGTTTGCTCAATTTCGATCAGCTTTTTTACTGTTTCAACTGGAAATGCGCTTTATTTGATAATATTTGCATTTAAAAAAATAAAAAAATAAATGAAAGTTATTATTTCCAGTGGAGGCACTGGACACCGCACACTCGATGCATGCTGCGGGGGGCTGTGGTGTATCACGGGCTCCAATCTTTTGAAATCGTCGACCCGATCCCCCCGTTCCCCTCCTCCTCCCTCTTCTTCCCTCAGCACTTCCCCTCCATCCCCCCAATGGTGCAGCCGGCCGGCCTAGGGGTAGGCGAACGGGAAAACAGCTGTCCACCCTGTGAACGGCAGGAAGTGAAAAGCGGCGGTGGCGGTCGGTCCGACGGCGAGGGTCCAGCTCGGCTGGGGGCTGCTGCGGCTGCTGCTGTGGCTGCTGTGGCTGCCCCGGCTGGCTGCTGCGGCTGCTGCCAGAGCGGCGGCGGCCGCGCGAGTTTGATACATCGCTTCCTGACCGCTTCAAAGACTCCATATCAGCCAATCGGCGACCCCTGGTCCGCTGCCGGTCCCACACGCGGCTGCTGCTGGGGGCGCGCCAGGGGCGGGCCGGGGGCGGCCACCCCCGAAAATGTCTCTCCCCCGCTCGCACGACGGCGTCCTGGGTGCGCGTCGGCCACGCCTCGGAGGAGGGAGAGGGGTGACTGTGCAAAGAACCGGGCCGGTGCTGTGGTGGTGGATTTAGACGTCACCGCGCAGAAAAATGCAAAGGGGTGCTGGGTTTTTGTTTTTTTAACGTCCCCGTTATGTTCTTGTATTATTATTTCTTTTTTTCCCCTCTTGGCCCGGTTATTTTCTTTATTTGATTTTCGTTGTGCAGGTGGCACCGGTACGGCACAAACAAGCAAACAAGATTAGGGCGGCACATGACGGCCCAGGATTAGTCTTGATAAGCCGCTCGGCGCTCTCTTGGAGGGCGTGGCGCGCAGTGGCGGGGGCGGGAGCCAGCCCGACCTGATACGCCCCTGTTTCCGTTTTACCGTCCGATTTTTCGTTATTCTCTGCTGCTGCTTTCAATTTGGCTTCCCCCCTCAATTTCAAAAGTGTTAACCGCGGAAAAGAAAATGCCATGAGATGGCAAACTTGGAGATTGACAAATTTAAAGTGAAGAATATATAAAAAAATGTATCTTTTCTCTGTTTAGGCACAATACAAAGTTCAAAAAGTGGCATTTCCTAACGCCGTTTTCTTATTGCAACTTCTTTTGAAATCCCCTCCCCGACGCTACCGTGCTTGTGGGGTGTGTTGTCCAAAGAGGGGCCCGCCTTGGTGCAATAGACGCCTGCCCCGACCAAAGTTCAACCTGGCATTTCAATAAAAAGACGCAAGGCGCCCCTTCTCGAGACAAGCGGCTCCACCCCGCCCTCTCCTTGTCTGGGCACCCCCACCCCCTTTCCTCTCCTCTCTCTTTCAAGCAGCAGCTTTCTCGGGCTCAGACCATGTGGCCTTTTCCACCTCATCCGAGAGATTTTCCTAGATTAAAATCCTCTCGGAGAGGCCTGGCCGGCGAGCTTCCCATTTTATTTTCATCTGTATTGTGTGTTCGTATAAAGGGCGCTCGCACTCGCGATAAGAAATTCTTTCTGTCATAACCTTGCTGTGCAACCTTGGACAGGCGCCTGGCTCTTTATTTTGCCCCAGTAATTCCTTTTCCTTCTCGCCCTCCTTGCGCTTGTGAACCATTACCACTTTGGACTGTGTAGGCATTTCACTGTTGTTCTCGTCTGCCTCGTATACTTTTGCACGACCTGTCAGTCTGTGGGCTTTGTTACGTTGAATTCTGCACGCGGCGGTGTGACAGCCCTTTGGCTGGCTTTACTGGTACGGTGGGTATTGGCGCTGCCATATCTTATATTTCACTGGTCGCTGCTCGCGCCGTAAGAGACACCAACTGACTGTTTGGAAAAAGAAAAGCGCCTCACGTGCGGTGCGCAGGTGTAGACTTCGGTGTCGCTGATCACATCAGCGGAATTAGGCTCACGGCTCATGTGCGTTGTTGGAAACCGGTTCGGAACAGGTTGCGATGTTGGGTACTGGGCCAGGGACTGGCTTCTCTGCTCCATTTTGCACTAAATAAAGCTACATCATGTCGCTACGGTGAATTTACTTGTTTTTAATTGGTGCATATACCAATTTTTAGATTAATTAGGCTGACCACCGTTGTCATCAGCAGCACCAGCACATCGTTCTTTCATTATTTTTTTTATAACACAGTACAGTCGCAGCTTTGACGTTTAGGAAAGTCCCAGGGCACAGATGCACGTACTCTTCTATCGCCGTGAACATTGTACAATGGAGATCTGACGATGTGGGGACGCATCGATCAGCTGACGATCCGGTACCTCGATACCTTCACCGCGCTGCGCGTGCCCGCTGAAAAGGGGGAGGGAGTAGCGGGCACGATTTGGCGTCAGTTACCGTGCTACCTGACGATAAATTCTCGCGAGCGGGAGGCAGGGGAGGCGCCCTGGCGGATCGCTGTCGCCGCCTGCCTTGTTTATGCCCACCGCGTTGCTGTGCCTGCCATCGTTTGACTTCCAGCGCTTTGTACATTTTTCTTTTTAAAATTGGCATTCGGCTTGTCATAAATACGTCAGCAAATTTTTTAACGATATACGTTTTTTCTTATTCAGAATAATTGTGGTCTCAGCGGTGTCAGGGGTGCCCAAATGCCCTCCCAAAATGTATATTTTTAAAATTTCTGCTTGCCGTGACAAGCAGGCCTGGCAGCGGCCCGGCGGCAACGCGGCCTGGTTCAACATGGCATGACCACGCCGCCACCAAGTTTTATGATAAATATGAAATAGGACAGGGCAGAGGGTAGGTTTCCGCGCAACGTGTTATGTTGGCAAAACTGGGAGATAAGGCCCTGCTGATGGGGGGCGCTGTAGTTGGTAGTACTGACCGGTTGGGCGGGAGGGGCTGGACGCGCAGGATGTCCGTGTTAGCCACCCCCGCACCCCCTGCCCACACTGCAACTCTGTTGGCGGAGCTGATACCATCAAAAGTCTGGCAAAAAAAGGGGGGGTGGGGGCAGGCAGGAGGTAACGTTAAAATTAGAGTAACTCATAAAACAATTCAGGTTCAGAACGTTGCGTTATTCTTCGGTGTAGTGTAACGTGCTATAATGTAAGTGGATTTATTTGAAATGGATACTGTGGGATCAGGATCCCAATGTAATCATATAACAGTTTGGTACGGATGTGTATTTTCACTCCCGGCCGGCATTTGCTCAAAGTGAAGCAGGAGCACTGCATCACGTTCACCACCCAGTCCAGTCACGTATTCTGCCGACACCGCCAACACCTGATCGAGTCCCCTCTCTGCGCTGACCGCGGAGGCCGCCAGCTGCAGCCCATCGGGTCCGGCCTGCTGCTGCTGTCACCAAACGGCACATCGTGATAAGAACTCTGCAACGGCAAATTATGAACTGGGGAGAAAATCAGTTGTTATTAAAAATAACAGAAAAAAATTGCGCTTCCCTCTGTTTATTTTTTTTTTTATTTTTTTTTTTTTTTAACGGAATTGCTGGACAGTGTCCGGAGCAGGCCATGTAATTTCCTTGGAACAACAACTCAAATTACAGGGTCGGCCTGCGACCGTATATTGACAGGTGAGCCATTACACCTGTGTTACACGCGCCTTGTGCTCTTTTTCATTATTATTTACCTCCCCCGCACCCCACCGCAAGCTCTTGACTCATGGTATTGAAAGATCATAGATCGCAACTCAGAAATTATGAGACAATATTATAAATGTATCAGATATTCTTTCAGATTTCAGTTTACGTAGTGTGTTTTCATATTATATTTTAACTACCGCCACACATTAGTCGGAAATGTAAAAATGTTTATGATACTGATGAACGTAAATGAAGTGTTTCCGAGAAATGATGAGGGTTTTCTTTTATTTGACTCGATAACAGTCTGCATGTCGTAGCGTGTCGGCACTGTTGAAGGTGACATGTTTGGCGCACACATTGGCGTGCCGCTCGCCCCCCAACCACCAGAATAGAGCCCCCTGATAGAGAGCGATAGATAGGAGATAGAAGTTTTGTTTGTGTATGGCGGGCGGGCTGTGCCCAGGGCCCGGTCACGCGAGCTGCTGATTGGGCCGTACAGGGGCGGCCACACGCACGCCCAGTGTGCTACTCAAATGTGTTACAAAGTTGTACACGTTTGGCTGCGAGCGGCGATTTTAATCATAGGTTTGCGACTCTTGAACCCTACTTGATGTTTTATAAGACAGGTATATTGTTTTGTTTCATTTTATTTGAGTGAGGAGCAGCTGGTTTTGGGGTCTGAAAGCCGCGCAAGTGCATTGGGAATATATATTTCTTTTTGTATTGGCCAGAGGGGCTGTTTGTCTCATCGAAAGAATCCCATACAACAACTTCGTGCCACCAATTAGCATTCAGCGTTCCTCAAATGCCGATTGGAGAATTTGAACTACTCGATCTCTCTCTTTCTCCCTTCCCCCCTCCCTCTTTCTCCCTTCCCCCCTCCCTCTTTCTCCCGCGCGTTCCTCTGCGCCTCTTTCCCGTCTTGGTATGCGCTCCTCACACGACGCGCGCCGACCCCCTC
>NW_026267287.1:472426-474051 GCF_000697945.3 Frankliniella occidentalis | reverse complement strand
TCTTTTCGCATGTAAATTATCTTGAGCCAGAAAATAATGCCTTGAGACATTCTTACTTCTTGTGTCCTTAGCGCGTTCTCTCTCTTGCTCTCCCTGCCCCCTCCCCCGACGCGTCACTATGCTCCTCACTCCGGTGCTAAATCAATATTGCTCCCCCTCTCCGCCACCGCCGCCGCCCCCGCGCGGCCTCCACCCCCCTCCCTGCCGCCTCCTCCCCCTACATCGGGGAGCTTTCCTTGCCGCTTGAAGGGCTTCCGTCGACACCGGGCCGGGCTCTCGGCGTGGCGGGGCGGGGCGCGGGGTCGGACAGGGGCGGATCCAGCTGAGGACGCTCGCGTCGCCTTCCCCCCCGCAGCGTGGCTGTGCCAGGCAGTGCCCGGGGCGCATCCAGCACGCTAGCGGGGGCGGCGGCGGCCGGCGGTGGCGCGGGCTGAGGCAACCTCACGCGTCGCAACCACCCGCCTGCAATGTCACGGAATTGTGATTAGTATGAATATCAGCGCGACACCCAAAGGAGATTTATGTGCCGAGGCCGGCCGGGCACAATGCGTGTTGATCTTGCTCCCGTGCGCGGCCGGACACCGCTCACCGGGTCCGGTCTCGTCGGGCGGGTCTTCTGCTCATTCTACACAGACATAATAGGAGGGAAGAACTGGAGAGTCCCTTTCCAGCTCAACTTACACTCTAAATGTCAAGGGACAATTTTGTCCGTAGATTTGCAACGATTTCGTGCACATCCAGAAAGGATGCAATTTTGTTCCTAAAACTAGACAAATTGTGTGAAACTTCACACAATTTGTCCAATTAAGGGAACAAAATGCATCCTTTCTGGATGTGCACGAAATCGTTGCAAATCTACGGACAAAATTGTCCCTTGACATTTAGAGTGTACAATCCATTGCAAACATATATAGTAAGATATCATTACAATAATAATTTTTACGAATTTGCATTATAACAACGATTGAAGAAAAATTATCAATTTTACGCAAAATAAGAAATTTCAAAATAAAAAGTGTACGTACCTAGGATTTATTAGACATGGCAACCATCGTACACCATAAAATGTGGTTCAGACAAAAATCACCTCGTGGTGAAAACCATCTTTTTGTTTCTCCCAGTAATGTGAGGGTTGCATGAACCATATTTTACAGTGCTCTGCTGAGCCACCCATGTGATATTCCGTCCGCTCAAGCAGGCCCCCTTTGAAGCGTTGGGCCGCGCCATGGCGCCATGTCTGTCTGCCTGACGTTCTGTGATTGGCAGCCGCCCGGCCAGGCCTCGGGCTAGGCGGTGGTGGAAGGGGGAGACGCGCGCGGGCGCCGCACCATTGGGGCCCAGGTCGTAAAGTGAAGAGAGCGGGGCCGGCCGGCGAGCCTGCACCACTGTTTGGAATTGCAGCAGAAAACGTACTTTCTTTGATACATTTCTTTGCAGTTTTGTTGACTTTTGAAACATTCTATTGTTTTGGCCTCTTTTCGACGTGTAGTACTACTAGTGAAAATCAGTTAAAATGCCATGAAAATAAATTTGTAGTGTATCAGGGGATATTTTTTGTAAAATTCACGAGAGGGCGACTTTTAATTTACCGCGGATGGTGGGCTCGGCGCGTGCGCGTGGGACGC
>NW_026267287.1:471541-472190 GCF_000697945.3 Frankliniella occidentalis | reverse complement strand
GTGCCGCACGCTTTAATCATTTACTTTCCTTTTTTATTGATTTCTTTTAAACTCTCCTCCGGCCACAATTAGCATTTTAAAAGCAGTGCATTGATTGCATTGTTAGACTCCTCTAGCTGTTTGCAGTCAGCATATTGCGACACTTTCTATATCGCGTCGTACGAAGCCCTTTACGCGACTTGTTCGGCCTGCGCGCCCGCGCCCGCCGCCGCCTGCGGTCGGGGCGGTTCGGTCTGTCGGCCGCTCGTCTGACACTTCGGAATGCGCCGGTGGGCTTCCGCCGCTCAAAGCATTTCCTCCCGTCTGGCGACACCGCACCCAGAAAAATCCTTTCTTGGATCAAGTATATTTGTATACTCGGGTTTGCACTAGTACAATTTTTCACTTGGACTAATGCAACAATGTCATTCAAACAATAAAAGTATACTTAAAAATAATCTTTCACTTGAACAATTTTCTTATTCGAAGAAGACTGATCTCATTCTAATGACATTTTTTGCATTGTTTTAAGAGAGAAATTGCTCTTGTGCAAACCCAAGTTCAAATTTACTCGAATGAAGAATGGATTCTTCTGGGTGCGGCGAGCAAGGCGCGGGAAGGGTGGAAAGGCAGTCGCAGCTTTGACGTTTAGGAAAGTCCCAGGGCACAG
>NW_026267287.1:470159-471123 GCF_000697945.3 Frankliniella occidentalis | reverse complement strand
ATAAAAGCAAAATTACCCTAGTCTATTTGATTGAAATAACGCGTGAATTTGGATAGTGGTATATCCATAGTTGATGTTCTCCTAGGAGTAAATGTTACGATTTAATGATTAGCGTACGCTAATCTGAGTATGATACACATATGAATGACTCTTTTGGTGTAATGCACACCAAAGCGGTGGAGTCGTCACCCGATGGCGTGACCTCTGGCTCGCAAGGGTGGGTCACGACGAAGCACAAGTAGTACAGTGCTACGAAGTACCTCGGAAGTGCGACGATAATCCAGAGGCCGACGCCAAATAAATCAGCGCTAGCGGCGGGCCTCAGCCGCGGCCTCAGCAGTACAAGGCAGAGTGTGCCGAGCTGTCTGATAGCGTGAGGGTGGACCGCCTCTCTCACCCCCCCCCCCCCCTCTCTCCCTCTCTCTCGCTCTCTCACCCCCCCCCCCCCCCCCCCCCCTCTCTCTCTCTCTCTCTCTCTCTCTCTCTCTCTCTCTCTCTCCCTCCTTCGATGGTCTATCTCACTCCCTCACCCTCGCCGAGTCCCATCGTGGCTAGACTGAGACAGAGCACAATGCTGGCAAGAAAGTGGACCCTCCCACCCTTCCCCTTGCCCGCCCCTTCGGCCAGCCTGCCGGGGACCGCTCAGGTCGAATGTGCAGAATTCGGCCAAAATGTGCTAGGAGGTGGCGTGGCACTGCGTGGGCTGACCTGGACAAGAGAATTCTGTGCGTCTTCTTTTATCGAGGCACACGGAAAACGCTGCAGTCTGATCCCCGACCCGCTTTCAGTGACTCCTCCCACTTTTAGTTTTTTAATCTGCGCAGAATACTGCTGCATGACCTCGCGAGCGTTTTTGAGGTGCTCTCCAACCCAATGTAAAATATAGCTCGAGAGTGATAATCTGAATGGCGCTAGCTGTACATATACTGTCGATAGATTTGCCAAGCCTTGCGCGACATTCAAA
>NW_026267287.1:468056-470109 GCF_000697945.3 Frankliniella occidentalis | reverse complement strand
AGAGAGAGAGAGAGAGAGAGAGAGAGAGAGAGAGAGAGAGAGAGAGAGAGAGACTTTGGGGGTGGGGCATGAGGATCGACGCTGCTGTATCATACTCTCACACTCGCCGCGTTTGATTTGGCGGGACATTATGATGTGGTCTCTCGCTCCCCAATATGCATTACGGTTTGATCGCGCCGCCATCGCTTTTCGCGCGCAGGAAATTATCACGCAGCGTGTATATATATATGTATATATCGATATATGTAATGATACGTGTGGGGGTCCTCATACTGCACTCTGTTTGGCTGGACCATTAGAGGGGCCTTGCTTTTATAACAATAATTGTCTTTCTCTCTTTCTCCTCCTCTGCTCTCCCGCCCCTGTTCTGTGCGCTGATGACAAAAGAAGCCAGTGCGGAGGTCAAGGCCTATGTGCTGTCGTGGCGAATGTCGTGCGTGTGTGTGTGAGTGTGTGTGTGTGTGTGTGCTGGGAAAAACGTGGACTTCGAGGAGGACTTGCAATAACCTTGAGTGGTTTCTCTGAGGCTGTCGCCAGGCCGCCTGGCGCGTCTCGCCGCTAATCACCTCCCAGGGTCACCCAGCTCTTGCGGTGGGCTGATGAATTTCCCGCCCCTCAGACTTCTTTTCGTCGTTGGCGTCTGCTTTTTCTGCTGCTTTCGCGGCTTTTCGCCATGTTCTGAATGTATGCGTCTGTGACGACAGGCGCGCGGTCTGATGGTGGAGGAGCAAGGGGGGAGGGGGGATGGGTTAATTTGGCGGGCTCACTTAAAATGTCTGTAAGTGGCGGGAAGGTTTGAATTTTTAAAGAGGCGAGGGAAACAGCTCTGCGTGCGAAGGGGCACGGCGCGACGCAGTTGCGGTGATAATAGCGCCTGAGGGAGCGCGGGCGGCACAGGTAACGGCGGCAGTCGTGTGAGCGCGGCTCAGGGGCGCCTGATCGGGTGGCACCTTACACCGGCACTGTACTTTTCCGTCTGCAATCCTGTCCGGGCTCACGCTGCTGCTGCCGCCGCCACCGCCGCCTTCCCCGGCACAAAGCCCCGAAACCCCAGGGGGCCTTTCTCAAGATTGAGGGTTTGCGTGGCGTGGCGTGGGCGCCACTGTTGTTGCAATACCCCTCGACAGGGTGGGATAGCGGACATCGGGGGTGGGGAGTGGGCATACGCAAAGGGAAGGGGGAGGCGGCGGAAGAAGGGATCGGCCCGCGTCCAAAGGGAAGGGTGAGGGAGGGACCGTGTGAGTGTCTAGAGGTGCTCCGGCTCCGGCTCGTATTGTTGTTCTCACTCCTTGAGTGTGAAGCAGTAGAGATTCGATCGGCCCAATGCGATGCAGCGCCAATTTAAAACATATCGCAAATTTTCCATATGTATTTTCAATAATTTGAAAAATGTCAAATTGAAACGGTGTCGCAAATGCACGATTCCTCGTTAAAAGGTATTAAGTATATTCCCATAATGTTAGCATTTCGTTATATTTTTATATAATCTTAATTAAAAAGTTGACAGTTTGACTTTTCGGTGGGTTTGTATTTGCGTCCGTAATTTTTTACCGAAACGATTGGCAGACGTTCACCTACATGAACGAGCAGTGCTCTGCCTGTCCGGGCGGGGAGCGAAGCAGACGGAGGCGGAGGAGCAACGTCGGCTGCTGAATTAAGAGATCTATCCACGACTCGAATCCGTAGCGGAGCAACGGGTCTGAATGTAAATGACTGAGAGCGGGGCTGGCGGCGGCGGCGGTGCTGTAGCCCAAGGGGGTGGGGCTCGCCGACAGTCGTCCACCGGCCGGTATGGGGGTTATGCTGACGTTATGGCGTGCCTCTCTCTCTCTCTCTCTCTCTCTCTCTCTCTCTCTCTTGCTCTCCCTGTCCCACACACACACGCGCGCGCGCGCGGGAACAACACGCACTCCTGCTCACAGCCAGCAACAACAACAACAACACACCCACCAGGGGCGTCGCGCGAAAAGTTTCCCTCCCCATCAGCCTAATGCACAGGGCACCCCGCGGCACCCTCACCGAGGCCTCGGCGGAGCAGCAGGGCCGATGTCAC
>NW_026267287.1:459640-465654 GCF_000697945.3 Frankliniella occidentalis | reverse complement strand
AAGTACAGTTCATACTGTTACGGCCTGACCGTACGCTGAAAATACGGTGCGGACCGTAGGCAAACCGTAACTGCCTACGGTATTTTTTACAGTGTTCCCGGTGCCTTCCACCGTCATTGCTGTGATCTCTCTCTCTCTCTCTCTCTCTCTCTGTTCCCATAAATCTCTTGTCTCATTTGCACCATTTTCTATTACGACGACTCGACGGTAGCGTCTTCCCGCGCTTTGCGTACGGCACAGCGGTCACAGCACCAACAGTAGCGGTCGAAAGTCTGTGGTCGTAGAGGGTACACAGAGCAGTGGTTAGGCGTTATCGTCGGCAAAGACGGGGCGGGCGACCCAAGGAGAAGGGGAGGTAGTGGTTGCGGTAGGGAGGCGGCCTCCTGCCGACCAAACTTATAATATGTGTCGCCCTGTTTGACGGCGAAATGGCACTCAGCGGGATCCCCAGCGTAACCCCCGCATAAGCCAGGGACTTCCCCTCCCCTCTGGCGTTATCTCCCCCCCCCCTCTCTCTCTCTCTCTCTCTCTCGCTCCCCTCGAGTTCTTCCTTCCTTTCTTCTCTGTCTCTCTACCACGCCACTGCCCCTACGCACTCCTTTTGGCGCAGAATCTTTTCGCATGTAAATTATCTTGAGCCAGAAAATAATGCCTTGAGACATTCTTACTTCTTGTGTCCTTAGCGCGTTCTCTCTCTTGCTCTCCCTCCCCTCCGCCTCCTCCTCGCAACTACCTCTGATTTTTTTTCCATTTCTCTATCTGACGCCTGCCAACCACTTCTCAGCCTCGTTCTCAGCCCTTTGCAAGAAGTATTACGATGATTGTTGGTTCCTATGTAAATTGAAAATATTTTGTAGTATCCTGTTCACTAGTATTTTTCACCGTCTGGCTCAATTTTTTTTATGTAGTTTTTACGGACACGAAGAGGAATGGGATGAAAATTTCAGTGATTGTGACCTGAGAGTGGTTGTTTGGCCGGGCTGGACATAAATTACGGGGCACGAAGAGGAAACAGTGTTTAGCCCTAAAAGGATCAAGAAAAATAGAAGGAGGAAAGTTTGCGGATCAGGAAACGCTTGGCTTAGCGCGGCTTGTACACCCTCCCAGCAGACGCAGAGGGGTAGACAGGGAGTGGGAAGTGGCGAGGGAGAGAGGGAAAGAGAGAGAGGCTTGGACGGAGTTAGGTGTCTGGGGTCAGAAGCGGAGAGGGGCATGTTTGTTCGCCTCTTTTTTTATGTCCGCACACCAATCTGCGCGGCGGTGGTTGGGAAGAGGGCACCCTAGGCTCCGAGCCGAACGGAATACATAGTTGGGCCTTTCTGTAGAGGTGTCAAGGGGTGCTTTCAAGGACCTTCAGAGGAGGGAGAGAATGTTAGAGATATAAGGCCGGCGTCCCTCCAGGCCCAAACAACTGGAATTCTACTGGAAGAGTCACCGGGTATAGAGATAGCTTAGCAAGGTGCAGGGGAGGGATGGACGCGGGTGAAGGCGGGTGGGGGGAGGCCCTAAGTTTGCTGGAGGGAGACTGAGGGGTGAGGGGTGGGAAGACTGCAGGGGTTGGGGTATGAGAAGGATCGGAGGCAGCAGGAGAAGAAGGATGAGGAGTTTAGCAAGACAGGGAGCAAAGGGGGCGCTGCTGCAGAGAGAGAAACCCCTTGTAGGGGACGAGGAGGTGCTGGCGACCTCACTTGGCGGTCACAACGCCAAGTTAGCATACCATGACATGCCACAACTGCTGCTGCTGGTGCTGCTATGTTCCATCCTCCTTCCCTGCGGCGCCCTTCGATGCAACAACACAAATGTTTGTTTGGAAATGAAGGGTGGTGGCATTTGACGCCGTGAAGAATGCACACCCATCTGGGCTTCAGACCATGGTGTCATCAGAGGCCCAGGCCCCTTCTCCGTCTCCACAAAAGACATTGAGCGTCTTGCTCCGTTTTACCATTTTTGCCTGTCTCTCGGCCAAGTACGGCAGTGCTTCATTTTCAAATCCGACGGTTCTCATCCACGGCAAGGCGCAAATCCACCCCTGCACTCGGTCCCCTCGCCCTTCCCACCCCACTTCCGCCTCCCCGTCCGTTTCCGGTTGATATCCGGCCCTGTGATTCGTCCATCGCGAGTCACCGGAGCCGGGCGTGGCCGGGTGGCCGTCCCCGGAGTGGAAGACGCCAGCAGGGCGGGGGAGTTTGGGGGAGGAGATATTTTCGGGGGTTGTTCGGTAGGCCGGGCCGGGCTAGATTGAAATTTGGGGTCGGAAATGGTGCCTGGATGCCTGCCAATGCAGGGGGCCTCCGAACCTGCGCTGCTCGAGTCATGCGTTTGCGTTTATGGAGACGACTGGCGGGCGGGAGGGTTGGGTCGGGTCGTGCCCGGACTTATTTGTAAAGTTGTCGTTGCGCATGGAGAACTAGAATTTATTCAAACCAATCGAAATGCTTATTACCTGGTATTAATTTCCGCCGTTTTTTCTTGTGTTTTAGGTGAGTTGCTGTGACTGACAACGCATAATCGTGAAACGGATACCTTTTCATCTGTGAGTACACACATTTTTTTCGTCTTCCCTTTTTTGTGCTTAAAATTTAGCGACTGGTTATTTCAGCTCCAAACTGGTAAAAGGCGCGTTTACCCTCCCTTTGCTGGCTCCCCCTCCCTCTTCCCCCGTCGGGGCGGTCGGGGCCGGCGGGTCCGGGGCACACAGACAGTGAAGGAAGCCAGCTATTTGTGGCTGGGAAACAACACACGGCTGCGTGCAGGGCGGGCCGGGTCTACGTTCGAAGGGGCACAGTCTGTCGCATCGCCCCTCTCTCTCTCTCGCACCCCCAGTCGCGTGACGGTGAGCGGCGCCCGCTCCTCACGCAGCCGGCGATGCAGGCCGCGTTGCATGACGGCGACCGTACCGTGCCGCGGCGGCGGGCGGACAGGTAGACAGGAGCAGGCGGACGGGCGGGCGGGCGCGCCCAGAGGGTAGCGCAGCGAGCGCAGCAGTCAGACGACGCATGGTCGCCCGGGGCTCGTCGGGGAGGATCAATCAACTGTCACTCTTTGTAATCGCCCGCTCGTATGGCGGGGCACGGCGCGGCCAATGGGAGCGCTCGGCGCGTGTGAGGGCGCATCCCATTGGCCGAGTGCCACACGAAAACGGGATCGCGCAGGATTTACCAAGATATCCGTTAGTACCGAAGGCGAAATTATCTACGGTCTTCGGTGGCCACGTTCATCTATCGAGTACATTTATGATAAAGTTAGTGTAAAGAAGCCCTGACTTATGGCCTCAAAAAATAATGGTTAAAAATCTTAATTTTTGTCGAGCGATTGCTTTTATTACATCTCGGTGATTTTGCTTTGTTATATGTTGACATTTTATTTTTAACTGACCGCCGTAGTCATGTCAATACGATATTAATCGCGACGAGAATTTTAAAGCACGAGGTGTGCGAATGCTGGCCGTGTACCTTGTTACGATAGAGATCTGAGGAGATAAGCATTTATTGAGCGTGGTAGCCTGATACTGGGGGGCTGTTGGTTGGCATATGGCGCACGGGCTTTCTAATTGGTCTGAGAGGCAGCTGTCATAGTCTGAGTAACTGCCAGAGTGAGTGTGTGGGAGAGAGAGAAATGGGGAGGGTGGGGGCAAAAATTGTGACACTCATGTGAAATGGAAAATAATTTCTCCCTTCCCGGCGACCCCCGACCCCGGTCACTTACAATTTCCTTGTTTTCCGCTGGTCTATTGCCAGCCCTCATTGCGACGACAATCAGCCGGTTGCGCGCTGGACGGGAGAGTCCGGAAACAAATCGAATTTGGTGTGATGGGATGTGGGCGTTGGGTCGCTGCTTCACGGTTCAGGGGTGGCGGGGGGACAGGCATGAGGAGCAGCCATGATGTGCTCCGCTGCGTCTGTCTGCGCTCAATCCGGTCACCACATTATTTTTACTTCGGTTTGCTGCCGACAAACACGTGGCCATCTTGAGACGAAACTGTGCCGATGTATAATTTGCAACATATGTGAATCTTTTGAATGAAAGTAGTTCGTTTATACCCCAGCATATAGCGTGTATACGAAAAATAAATTGTTTGGTCTAGACTAAATACCACGCTAATCGCAATAAACTTTTTTAAATGAATGTAACTTCCGAGGTTACTTTAGAAATTCTTGTCGCGTCATGTTTTTACATTTTTTAAATTAAATGTGGTCACATTGTTGTGTCTCAACTGGTCTCTCTGATAATGTTAGTCACATTTTTGCTTCGAGGTATAGTTTCAAAATTTCCTTTTTTCACATTTTAAAAAGGTTTGCCGCTTCTAAAGATTTTCAGTTCCCTATATGTTATGCCATTTCAAATTACTTTTACTTTACCATACTTGACCTCTACAACGAAAGCTTAATGTAAGAGAACGTCCAGAGAGCTGGAAAGTTTGTTGTTAGGTGCACCACATTCTAGGAGCATCGTTGCCGGGCCAAGTCGGTCCCCTCAAGGTCCCCGCTGGTCAGGGACTTGTCAGGGAGATGGAGGGTCCCGCACTACCCCCTGCCTGCCCGCCGGATGAGGTCGGAAATGGCGTCTGTAAAATATGAAGCATTGTGGACAGCACCCAGCACCCCTCGGGTCACCCTCCTCCGGGTCTATATAGGGGATAGCAGACGGACCTCTTCCTATAGACCCACGGTGCGCCTGGGATGGGAGTGGTACCCAACCATGCGCCACCCTTCCTACTCTCGGAACGGCCGTGCGGTGTGCATTCGCGCACGACAAACCGAACCGGGTCCGCGGTATGGCTAGCGCCAGGATGGGAGGCAGGGGGTTGGGTCCGAGAGGGGGCAGGTTGTTGGGATCAGTCTGCGAGCTCGCTGCGTGTTCCACGTCAGGGGTGCTGATGGAGTTGGCACGCCGTGGTGCTGCTGCGTTTTACACACCTCTCATGCGTAATGGGCTTGCTTAATCTAATTTTGCCTTTACAAAAAATAATCTCATTTTATCGTGTTTTTTTCATTGTTATTTTTTCTTCGACAGGTATGCGGGATTGCGGGTGGTGCTAACGTGACGCCTTTATTAGGTAAGACGCTGAATTTTCGTTTTGCCCCTTTGAGGGTGTAGCATGATGCAGGCTGGAGTTTGAAAGTTTTCGGGGGGTGGCTCTGTGAAATTGTTGCCGTGGCGCTCTTTCGATCTAACGCCGATGCAGAGAGTGGTTGTCAGGGCGTTGCGTTCGCAGCCGTGCTCCCCTAATCCTCCGGAGCGTTTGTCCGACGCGAGAGAGGGAGCGAGGGTGAGTGAGAAAGAGAGAGAGAGAGTGAGTGGCGGGACCCCGCGCCATTGGCTGGCGCCCGGGAGCGAGGGAGAGGGGCTCAACGCGGCGAGAGCGAGCGAGACGGGACGCACGGCGGGTGGGTGGGGCAGAGAGAGAGAGAGAGGGAGAAGGAGGACCCAACCCGGCTGGCCCGCGCTGCGCCCGCACGGGGAAGGTCCACCAGTACGGCTTGGGTTGGCGCACGGAGCACTGTCCCGCGTCGCGACGCCACCGCCTGGCCGAGACAACGCCGGTGCGATCACGTGAACGCGACGCTTCCGATGCAGGTTCGCGACGCGCAGCGATTCGCGTCCCGGACAAGATCCTCGTGCACGACTTCTTCCACCTCCTTGACGGCGTCCTGATGGCCGGGCCCGGGCGCTATGGTGCTGGCCACGACGGCGTCCTGGTGTTGCGCGACGTGACGACGCCGGCCCGGTAGCGACAGCATGAGGACTTTACGACCACGGTGTGTGTGTGCGCGCGCGCGTGTGTGGGCAAAGCAAGTTTATCATTAAGTGTCTCCCCTTTGTTTTGTGTGTGAGTGTGCATTAGTATTATTTTTTTGCGTTTGTGTGTGTGTGTCGTATTGACCGGTTTTATCCCCGCTAAAAAAAAAAATATATTAAAAGGACCAGCGCAGTAAAGGAGCGTCTGTGAGCCTAAAAGTGCACGACGGACAACCATGAGCCTCCAGGGACTATAATTAAAAGCAGAGGGGGTT
>NW_026267287.1:452031-454605 GCF_000697945.3 Frankliniella occidentalis | reverse complement strand
TCTCTCTCTCTCTCTCTCTCTCTCTCTCTCTCTCTCTCTCGCTCCCATTGTAGACTCAGACAACTCCGCAGCTCATTTGAATAAATGAGTAGGAATTAAGAGCGATTGCAGAACGCTTGCTACCGTAAAGCGATGCCACGAAGATTATTTCAGCCCCGACTGGACTACTGGCGTCTCCGAAATTACGAGAAAAATTCGGTCGTGTTTGTTTACGGTTCATTTTTGTTTCCCTCGTCGAGGGTATGGTTGATCCACGAGCCGGTCGGGCGCCGCCGCCTTCTCCAGCGGATTTTCCTCAATTTCCTCTGGCGACCCCCCGCCGTGACGTCACGTCCTCCCCCTCCCCGCCCTCCCGCGCTCTCAACAGCTCCGCTCGCTTCCAATAACTCTCAACATGGCGGCCCGGGCCGGTGTTGCGCGGAGGGGTTAGGGGGCAGGGGAGGGTGGCGCCGATGTGGCAACGCCGCGCGGTTAGGGGAGGAGGAGGAGGTGACGGCAGAGGGGCAAGACACGCGGCGTAGAGCGGTGTTCGGCCGATCTGAAAATGAAATAATAACATTAACTGCACCCGATGCGTACTCTGCGGCCGCGATGTATGAAAGATTCTCGATCGGCCAGGGAAATTTTGGGAGGTTTTTCGTCTGCGGGCAGCAGCGGTAGCGGCGGCGGTGGTGAGTCGCGGGGCGGGTGCGGCGGGGCTGCACAACTCGACGCCCCAGCTGCGCCTCCATGCCGGGCGCGGCCGCCGCGAAATTTAAATACAATGAGCTGTGAGTAGGAAATTATCCCTACCCGTCTACCGTACAGCATAGGGGCGGCGGTGGCGCGGCGTGGTGCAAGCGGGTGGGGCGAAGAGAAGCGCGCCGCCCGCCCGGAAATTGGAGTGGCTGCATCGACGATCAGAACAGAAGTTAATTTGGACGGAGGCTTTTGCTGCGTGCCCGGGAGCACGCATTTACATGCAGGGGCCGCCGCCTCATCGCCTCCTCCTGCTGGCTGCTCGAGGGCACCTCGACGCCGACTCGAAAAGTTCGCATTCTCGGCGAACGCGAAAAAGGGGATTCTTTTAGCCATCTATATTTTTTGCTCTGTTCGCACCGCTGAGCAACGACTCTCCCAGTGTTTGATTCGTCTATCTCCCCCCCCCCCCTTCCCGCTCTCTGTCTCTCTCCCGCTCTCGTGGGTGGGTGGTGCCAGAGAAAGTTTCGGGCGGCCAGAGAGCGAACTTTTCATCCCTGAGGGAGCCGCTGGGCCTGTGCAAGGTAAACAGTCGACGCGCATTTGAAATGAGGATGAAATATTTTTGTGTTGTGGAGCAGCAAGGTGCCAGCGACCTCCGCGTCCTCCCCGAACACTCTCACTTGGGAAAAAAATATAAAAGAATAGATTTTGGAGAAGCGCGCGTTCAGCCCAAGGACGGCGGCCCCTGCCTGCATCCAGATTTGCATCACATGCAAATTAGCGAAAAACACGTAAAGTGTATCTTGCAGTGTGTGTGCTGTGTGTGTGTGTGAGCGCGCGCACGCCAAGGCCGGTGTCCGTCACGGTCCATTGTGTGTCATCAACCCGAGAGACTTTCCTTTTTTTTTCTCTTCCAAGTGGAGGTAGAGAGAGGAAAACCAAAACGCGGCTGCTCCGCCACGTGGTGGGTTCATATTAAAATAAATTTCTATCTGGTCGCGGACTGTTTGTAGAGGTCTCCCCGCGGACCAGTCCCTGCCGCGCCGCGCCCCCGCTCTTGCCCGCTCCTGCCCCCATCCCGCACCTCCCGCTTGCCAGCTGTTCGAGAGGTGCTGCACCAGCAGGCAGCATCCCCCTCGGGTTGTTGTTGCACGAAACGAGACTTTCTCTCCCTTTGTCATCCACGCAAGGCAAGAGGAGTACCGAAAAACCTGAAAAAAAAAAGTTTCTTGCATAGACACCCATACACACCCCCTACTGGTGCGGACGTGTTGCCCCTTCTCTGTCACTCCCTTTCTTTTTTCTGTCTCTCCCTTGCACCTCTCTTTGTTTCTATCCTTTCTTTTTTCCCTTTTCATTTCTATCCTGTCCTTCCATCTCTCTGGACCGGACTGCCTGTCCGGCCTTGGATTCAGGGAGCACAACGCCCCTTTCAGCCGTGCGAGTGCGTGCTTTTCAACTCACTCCCACACCCGCCCTCTACTCTCTCTCCCACTCACTGCCTTTCGCACTGTCTCTCTCTTTTTATTTCCATTCTCTTTATCGTGCCGGATATGCTGCCGTCAAGCGAAAATGGCAAACATGGCCATCTTTTTTATCATATCAAAGAGGAACAGCCCTTCTATTCCTGCGATTTTACCCACTCGCTTCCCTTCGCCGTCCGCTCCCTTCCCCCTCCCTCTCTCCTCTTTTCCTTCTCTCTCTTTTCGTCTCCCTTCATTGTCAGGATGGCTCTCCCTCTCGCCGGGCCACCTCTCCCACTCTCCCCCTCTCTGGCTGTCTAACCGTCTCCTCTCATCCTTTCTAACATGTCTGCTGGCAGCGGCGGGCCCACGAGGGGGATAGAAGGAGAAAGAGAGAGAGAGAGAGAGAGAGAGAGAGAGAGAGAGAGAG
>NW_026267287.1:450586-451087 GCF_000697945.3 Frankliniella occidentalis | reverse complement strand
CGCCCTGCCCGCCCCTGCCCCCACCACGCGTCCATAGACCACTCCTCCTCCGCTCCGTCCCGCCGGCGGGCGGCGCGGCACGGCGTGGCCTCCATGCCACAGTGCACCTAAACGGCGACGGGCGAGCGGACGGACGGAACGGTCGGACGGTTGGCCCGGTGGCCCCCGGAGCGCGCTCGCGAGCCGTATGCAAATCGGAGCACGGAAGGGTTGCGAGATGGAGACATCAGTGAAGTGACAGTGCTTCATGTGTGAGTGTGTGTGCGTGCGCGCGCTGCTGGCGACCTTAACGCGGAGCGAGCGCGCGGACCAGCCGAGGTCGCCGATGACGTCCACGCCGACAGGATAAGTGGATCGCCGCGCTGTGGCGTCCCCGGCCAAGACCGTCTCCAGCGTCAGGGTGCGGTGTGGCCGGGGCCTGGACGTCCTGGACCAGCGGCACCGCGCGCCCCGACCGGCCTGCAGACCGGCGCCATCGCAGAGGCCGCGCCTCGGGCCGCG
>NW_026267287.1:437672-445130 GCF_000697945.3 Frankliniella occidentalis | reverse complement strand
GGGAGAGGGAGAGAGAGAGAGAGACGGGGGAAGGGGGGGAGATGCGTCTGGGTCGACTCATCCTCGCACACCTCATACATCACATCGTGTTTCATTAGCGGTATTCCCGATCACAACAGCGACACAACAGTCGACGCCGCGCCGCTCCACGCCACGGGTTGAGGAGGGGGTTGTATCGGTGGCGGGCGGGCGCGGGCCCATAAGTCACCTCGCCGTCGAAAAGCGGGAGCGACAGTCGGCTGTACTACCCCCTTC
Source organism: Frankliniella occidentalis (assembly GCF_000697945.3). Taxonomy (NCBI): domain Eukaryota; kingdom Metazoa; phylum Arthropoda; class Insecta; order Thysanoptera; family Thripidae; genus Frankliniella; species Frankliniella occidentalis. The sequence goes on along the minus strand of NW_026267287.1, from coordinate 444,875 downwards.
TTCCAACCCCCCCCCCTCTCCCCCTGCTTTTTCTCTAGACGACACGACGCGCCGCGAAATTCATGGTGTCGTCGCGAGAGAGGGAGAGAGAGAGCGAGAGAGAGAAAAGACCAACGCACTATTAAATTCGCAAATTGCGCGCGCCCGTGCGACCTGGCGGAACGCAACGTCGTGTCATTGTTGTACTTGCTCCAGGGTGGCGGCGGTGGTGTCCCCTCCTTCCCCCTTTTCCCTCCATCTCTCTCTCTCTCTCTCTCTCTCTCTCCCCCTCTCTCTTCCTCTGCCCCTCCCCGGCCTTTGCGCGCGAATATACAGCACGGCGCGTCGCGGCGTCGGCGCGCCTAAAAGATTTATTGCATTTTTGCAGTAGTGGCCGCGCGACAGCCGATAGCAATATAATGGAGGATGCGCTGAAGCCTGCCGTATCGACACCACCGGGCACGCGACAAACACAGAGAAGGAGAGGGCGAGAGGGAGAAGGAGAGGGAGAAGGAGAGGGAGAAGGAGAGGGAGAAGGAGAGAGAGAAGCGAGAGAGAAATGCAGGGTGTGAGGTGAAGAAAGTAAAGCGTAGTCGAGGCAGTAAAGCAGACTTCTGTTCTAGTTATGTGTTAGTTGCCTACAGCCGGGAAAATTAAATGTGTAACTTTTGCTTTACTTTAGAAAAAGCTATCTTTATGTTATTTCGTTAAAAACGTCAGTACTTTTCGCTTAAGTATTTTTCGGAAGTCGGTCACAGTCACGCTTGCGGTCGTGCAGCCCCGCGGTCACGCCTTGTCACGAAACGGGACGGCGCGGCGAAATGATTTATCGCGAGCCAATCACTTTGGAATGGGTGGGGTGGGGGAAATGAGAGTGCAACTGGATTGGGCGAGAGAGAGAGAGAGAGTGAGAGAGGGAGAGGGAAAGGGAGAGAGAGAGAGGGAGAGAGAGAACACGCTGCGCCGCGCTCATAGCCACCCACCGCAGCTCCCAATTCGAACTCGATCACGATTTGGGCATATATATTCGATAATGTTTTCATATTTTTACCTTCTTTTTGGAAATTGTGCTGGATGAGTTGACCTAATGTCTCTATTATTACATTTTTGTACCATAATTCCGACGGATATCGCCGTCAAATCGGTCGCCCCAACCGCCACACAAGTCTGCCACTGCCACACGAAACTAGGCTCCTCCTTCGCTACAGTATGTGTACCCGCGCGCGCACACACACACACGCCGAAATCGATCTTTCTGTCACTCGTTTGGGAGATGTGTTGGAGAGGGGGGAGTTGGTCTGGAGTCTGGGGTGCTGCAGGCGGAGAAGAGGAGAGCGGGGATAGGGAGGGGGGGTGCAATGGGAGAAATGTTGCTGGAATGGAATGTAACCGTTTGAAATGTGGAGGCTCAAATTAAAATAGGACCCCCTGATCGACCAACCACGGTCGTGTGCGTGCCTGTGTGAGTGTGAGTGCACGTCCAGATTGACAGGCTATCGTAATCGAAATAGAAATCTCCCTCTCTTATTGAGAGAGATGGAAAAGGCTATACCGAAAGAAAATGTGTGTGTGTGAAAGAGAGAGAGGGAGAGGGAGAGAGAGAGAGAGAGAGAGAGAGAGGGAGGGAGAGAGAGAGAGAGGGAGAGAGAGAGAGGCGGGGGCACTTTTGTTGGGGGTGTAATTGAAACGAAAAGCGATTAATGAAATTACATTTTTGCTCGCTGTCGCTCGATGGCCGCGGCCCCACCCCCCAAGTTCTACCCCTGCCCTCCCCACTCGCCGGGGAGTGGAGCGGCGGGGCGCGACTTGTTTTTGCAGCGCTGACGCCAAGCTTGTGCGGAACTGCTACTCTCCTCCTAACTTCTTGGCGGGGGAGTTGGTGGGAGGAGCGTTAGAGATGATGACGATTGCAGTCGTGGCCTGATTGTTGACACAACCTTAATAAAAAGTGATCAGCATGATGTTCGCCGCACGCAGCAAGAACATTTTCATTAACAATTTTCACCGAAGTGATAGTTCCATGACGTGATGTGAGTATTTCTTCACCTCGTCTGGTCTATAGATTCGTGCCTGGCTGTCGCTGATGATGTACTTCGCCCACACGCTTGTTGTAAATCTCTGCTAATTTATCGCCCACGCTCGGGTGACTAATACCGTGTTGCCCTTCCTGTTACAGGTACGTATGTCGGTGGAGATGTCTCTCGCGGTGGCGTTTGGCCGTGCCCCAGCAGCAGCCGGGCGTGCGTGTGAGTTTTAAATAACAAAAACGCGACATAAATTTAGAACGGGCATAAATTTTGAGTGCCACCGGTAGCGGTTGGTAGCGCCTGTTTGACAGCTTTTGTCTGCGGCGGGGTGGTGGCGGCCCTGACCGTGCGTCTCGCGGCCGCCAGGGTGCGCTGACGTACGCATGGGAAGTTAAACGCCAGGCGATTAGCGCCCCACGGCGCACACGACGTACCAACTCTCGCGCAGTGTTTCTTCAAAAACTGAAAAATGATACATGGATGAGGATAAGGAATCCACTTGGCTGTGACACGCGCCAACTCAACTATGAATTGTATAGAACCCCCAGGTATTTTGTGATCTTTACGCGAGAATGTTTTTGCATCGCAACTTACTTGCTCGAGGACACGGGCGGTTGGTTGTAGTAGAAAAGCAGAACAGTAAACAAACAGAAGATATTTCATTTTCGCAGTTGGCTGCTCAGGGAGATCCAACGGTTATGCAGCAGTGGGAGAGGGCGGCCATATTGGAAACGCGACGGCGTGTTCTTGTGGGACTGACAAGGGGCATCGCTGTCTTCTTTTTCTTTTCCTGTCACCCTCTCTCTCTTCCCTCTCTCTCTTTCCCTCCCTCTCTTTCCCTCCCTCTCCTCTTTCGGGTGCTATTTCAAGCTCGGAACAAACACGTGTCCTGGTGTGCAACCCCGTCTGCCTGCTGGGTCTCCCCTCCTTTTTCCCATGTTCCCCGCCCCTTTCGTCTCTCTCTCTCTCCCTCTCTCCTCCCGCACCCCCTCTCTCCTCTCCAATCGCTCCCGGCCTTGCACTTTTAGTCAAAGGAGGACTCCCGATGCTTCATGCGTACCCGATAGGTGCTCTGTCTTTTGCCAGAGTCATACGCACTAAATGCTAGAGTCAAATATCTTCATGTGGACGAAATCACTGACTTAAAAAATTTCGCATTCCTTAGAACTGTACATATTTGACTCATATTCCAAGGTCCTTAAGGTCAGGAAAATCTTACTTCCCTAAAGTGAGAATTTGGCAAAGTTATCTCACTCACCACGATAGGAGCGACGAACCGAAATAACCCATTCCTCCAAAAAGAAACAACAAAGAACAGCTCGCTCACTCTTGCCTTGAGCCTCTCTTCCCGTTGCACGAAAGTTCAAGCAAGCTGAACCCCGAGCAGTGGCATGTCACGCGTAGTTACTTTTATTCGCAAATTGCGAATTGAATCACCTGCTAAAAAATAGATGCTGTCCGGGCGACATAACTTGACCTAGCGTCCAGGTAAACGGTGTTGGCGTGGTCAGGGAAGGCGAGGGAATCCCATTCACGAAAACGGGTTGCATGAATGGGGCGAGCTGTAGTACTACTACTCCTCCCGCCACGCTTACGATGGCCGTATATCGTCGGGGAGCGGCGGCCGTGAGGCGGCCGCAGCCCATAAAATACGGCTGCAGCGCGCGGCGTGGCGTGGCGGTGGGGGGCTAACGGCGGGGCCCGCGCGTAAGCGACCGCGCGCCGCCGCCCCCCACTCGCCCCGCTCGCGGCCCCACTGCTTCCTTCTGATTTGTTTCTCATCGGAAAGCCATCACTTCGGACCGATAAGTACTGATGCCAGTTCGGCGCATCTAGTGTGAAATTTCTAGAACTGTGGGGGGGCGCGGAGCATAAAGGAGTAACCCAGCCTCTTGAAGGATTTCCTAAAAGTTCGTGGGGGAGCTCCCGACGGAGCGCACTGCACACCCCACCACCACACCACTCGAGGCAGCGGAGGTGTTGGGGAGGGGGCGGGCCGCGCGCTCCGGGACGGGCCCCCATCCACGCGATGGGAGATAACTTTTATTACCGTGTTGAACACTTTATTTTAACGGCGTGTGGGGGGCGCGCGCGGGGGCTTTAGGGCAGGTCAGCGCGGAGTTTATGTCCCACTTGTTGTACGGGAGGGGCGTGGCTCGGCGTGGTGGCGGCGCGCGCGCGATCGGCAGGTCTTCCGATTGGCCGTGGCGCCGTTACGTATCGACGCGACCCGCAGCACGGCATTTCGAAGTTTCATTTTTCATTTAGAGTTTTAATTTCTTTTTGTAATGTATTCAACATAATATAGAGGTACCCATGCTTTTCGAAAAAAATATTCTTAAGATGATACCTTAAATACCCTTCACTAAACATTAAGAATATAAAAGTAGATGACCACAAGGACCGAGCGGGGACGATGACCTCCGCTTGCGCCTTTGCCACGAAGCAGGAAGGGAGGAGTCACCTTATTATAATTTTTTTCTGCCCTTCGCAGGAAAAGCGAGAAACGACAAGGCAAGCGTAAAAACGAAAAAAAAAAGGACAAAAAAAAAAAAAAGACACTGTAGAAGAAACAATCCAGCGTGAAACTCATACTCCCCGGGACCTTGAGGTGTCTCCTCGCTGCCGGACGCACAGAAGCGCATGCCCGCCACATGGCACATGGGAGGGCCTGGCGGCCACCAAGACGGCTCTGGAATGAATTCGGCCTTGAACTTGCCCGATGGTGGGGTGGGCAGCGCCGGGCCAGGCGTGTAACGCCTGCTCGCAATAACTGCAAAGTAGGAGATAAATATTCACGTAAACGACTCAACCTCTCGGTATTAACGTGCAATCGATTCGCAAGGTGCTGTACCATGATGGTTTCACCTGCTTCATTTAACGAGTTTCTGAAGTTGCGCACCATCGGACCCTACAGAAGTCAAAAAGCAGCGGAATCACCGCAGCTTCAGTGGACTGACCTGTGCATCCGCATTGGTGCAGCATCGATGCAACAATAGGCAGGCTGGCAGGCTACTTTTCTCGACCTTGACACAGAAGTGAAAGCTGGCTCCATTGTCGCGCCCAATGCAAGACTTCACGCTGCCGGTCGGTCGTGTCTTTTCGTCGCAATCCTGGGCGCGGTCATTGATCTGGGTCCATTCGGTGCAAAGGAGAGAGATACAGAGAGAGAGAGAGAGAGAGAGAGAGCGCTCACAACGATGCCTACGTCACTGTTCTCTTTTGTCGTCAACTGCTCGGTGCTCGGGGAGATGTCTGCTGCCACGTTTCTTCCGTCTCGGCTCATTTTTATTCCGCCGTGTCAAAGCAGGTCTTCGCGCAGGTCACAGCAACATTGATCACGTCAGGTCAACCCCTCTGTGCCTGCGCGCTGGGGCTTTCGTCCTGCTGTCCATTATTTCATCCTTCGCTCTGCTGCGCCCCCTCTCTCCCTCTCAAAGCCTCTCACCAGCAATGCCGCAGGTTTCGGCTGAGTGTATAGATTTACTGGCGAGCAACCCCTTGCCTTTCGCCTCTCTCTCCCCCCCCCCCCTCGATCTCCCTCTGCCCTCGGCTGGTTTCTTTGAGCTCGCACTGGTAGAAGCGCGCCAAGTTCAAGCGGCAACGGCAGCAGTTGAAGAAAGAGGAAACTTGGCAACCTCGCCTGCTGCTGTTCCACTCCGGGGCAGTGAGTGTGATGCTGCCTCCTCCCCTCTTCTCTCTCTCTCCCTCTCTCCCTCCCTCTCCCTCTATCTCCCTCTCCTCCTAGTTCATTCGCGTTGGGAGCCCTGCGATTCCATCCCCCTTTTCCCCCGCCGCACTTACGGCATGGAGTATTTACGAGGACAGGGGGGAGGGGGGGGGGGTGAGCTGGGTATGTATGCGCCCCTGCGTTGGCTGGGTCAGGGCCCCGGGCCCCGCTTGTGTGGGTCACGGACACCAGGTGAACTGCGGCAGACTGGAAAAAGTAGGAAAAATATAATACAGTGTGCAATTTTAAAAATGATCACCCACCACCAAAAAGTAATATTTCGCTAGAACTGTCTGTTCAAATTGTTTGTGTTTGCGTAGCGATCAAACGTGATGATGAGGTTTGTGGAGTCGAGTGGATTCAGACTGCGGGAACGAACTGAAACTGAGTGTCCTGGTCCTCGTCGAGGTCCAGTCCCCGACTTGGCCGACCTCTGCCACGGGAGCTGCTCGGCGGACTTCGGGCGGCCTCCTCCACAGCCGCAGCGCGCGTCCTTCCCCGCCACGCCCCGCCACGCCTCGACGGTGCGAGCAGGACGCGAGGCGACGTGTTCTCTCATTGTTGTTATATTTATCCGCGAGATTTATCGTAATTTTATGCGTGTCGGGCTCGTCTCCGGGCGCCAGCCAGGGGCGGAGGGGCTGCCGCCGCTGCCACCCGCTACACGCATACGTCAGGCGCACGCGTCGGGCGTGCGTGTGTGAGTGCTGCGTGCGTGCGTGCGTGCGTGGATGCGCCATTGTGTTTGTGCACACCGGAGTCATGAATGAGATAGGGGTTGGAATAAAGGGCAAAAACTATAGCGAGCGGATGAAAAAAAAAATTAAAAAATTCGCAGCTAGAAACAGGCAGCAGTTGGTATGCATATTCACAAAACCTATTACTTGGGTAAAGATTCCAAACACGAACAGAACAATTACCACTTCAAAAATATCGAATTGAACTTTGCAAAGGATTTTTATGATCGCTGCACAGGTGATGTAGTGGTGGTCGTGGTGGTTACGAGGGAAGGGGGAGGGGGCACTGTGTGCCGCGACGACCACCCCTTCCACCCCCACCTATACCCTTTCCACACGTTATACACATTTTTGTGTATTTGATTTATGCACGCACAGATGATTTTTGCTTTTGAATCGAGATGGAAAGGGGGGGAGAGAGAGAGGAGACTCTATAGAACACACGAGTTGTGTGTGTGTGCGTGTCTGTGTGTGTGTGTGTGTGTGAGCGGGCGCTCTGTTCGGGCGTCGCGTATTTGAGCGGCCTTGTTTTCTTTTGTGTTGCCCCCGCTCGCCCCGTGGCGGCGCTGGGGCCAGAGCTACTCGCGTGCATGTGTGTGAGTGTGTACGTGTGTGACGTTTCATTTGAATTTTTGTCGCCGTAATGAACGTATTTTAGCGCGGCAGCCGTGCGCGGGATGCCGCACACATACATATTCATAAAGAAGCCGTGTCCAAATTAATAAAATAG
>NW_026267287.1:428078-432652 GCF_000697945.3 Frankliniella occidentalis | reverse complement strand
ATAGGTCGACTGAGCGTTCGAGATGGTTTTGGCGACTGACCTCGCTGGCGCGCTGACCCTCCTCCCCCCATGTTGTGTGGGCGCGGGTCAATCAGTCACAAGGGCAGAGAGGGGTGGGGGATGGGGGTAGCGGACGGGGGTAGCTGACGGGGGAGGAACACGCCGCACATGGGCGGCGCGGCGGCGGGAGCAGCAGCAGCAGCGCTTCCCGGGCGGATGTCGCGCCACCGCCCAGCGGGAGGCCCTCCCCGTCCAACAGGATACAGCAGCGGGGAGCACAGCAAGCCTGGGCTTTCTTCTCCTCTGCTTCTCCGCCGTCTCGCGAAACAGGAAAAAGCTTCGGAGGCAGCGGCCAGGGATAACGCAGATTTATACGGAATGAACCACCACCCCCTTAACACCCAGCGCTCGCCGCGGCCTGACGAACACGTGCGTGCCCAGAGTGGTTATGAATACGAATAGGGGGTGGCAACCCCGCGCCGTCCGAAACTCTCCGAAATAAGTTTCCCGCGACGTCGACGGACGCAATGCTGTCGTCGATCCCAGTGAGCGCTTTCTCTCTCTCTCTCTCTCTCTCCCCCCCCCCTCTCTCTCTCTCTCTGCCCTGCAAATTGGCCCTGTACTAAGTCGTACCTCGTTACTTTTTTCTCCCCACTGCTCCCCCTCCCAGTCCTCCCATTTTTCCCCCCTGGCGGGGGGAAGACTAGCGACAGACTCGACGCGCACTGCACCGACGGAGAAGTGAAAAGAATTCCTGCTCAACAGACCCCCTGACTGACGAGCTTTTCTTCTCATTGTGACTTGACGTAATCGGAAACACAGCTTGCCCCCACTGGCTGCACATAGGGTCGGGGGGCAGGGGGCCAGAGGGGGTTAGTGACAGCCACTGTGCTGCTGCTGCTTTGCCCGAAACTGGTGGGCAAAACTTTCAGTATCAGTCCCCTTGCAAACCCTTATCCGTCAATGTCAATTCTTTTAAAATCTTTCGGAAGCGGCGCAGCTTGCACCTCGACCTCCCGCCGCGCGGGGCGAGAGAAAGTACACACCGCGCTGGCACTGCTGACCGACCACCGGTCAGCGCGTCGGTCAGCAGGTATTAGGGGACATTGTGTGCGCGACGGCCTGAAGAGAGCGGAGCGAAAGACTCTTTAATGACATCCATATAAAAGGGGATATTGCCAGGAGCGACTCCAAAACCGATGCCGCGGGGACAAGGAGCACTGATGACATTTTCTTTTTGCGCGGTTCATTCATATTCGTGAAAAAGCCACAAATAGAACAAGAAAAAATTCGGTTGTAATTAGTAATTTTGCAAGGGAAAAAGATATTGTTCTTCGTCTCCGGCCTAACTTCGTGGTTTTCAAATTATTTCAATCACCCTACGTAAAACGAATCACCGGCATGAGTTTACTTGGAAAGTAAGGTGTATAGTAAATGTGCTAATGTCTTGGCGCGAAGTTGCCGTACGTTGGTACTAGGGCTTGCTAATCCCCGGCGCACGCGCACGCACGCTAGACACGCCAGCCATGTTCCCCCACCCCACAATCACATTTCCATCCCTCCCCTCCGCGCCCTGCAACCCCTATAGTAGTGTGTTCCTCCATTGCAAAGCGTGTCCTCCCCCAGCGACCCCTCCCCTCCTCCCTCTGCCCCTCTCCCCTCCCCTCATTTTGACAGCTGGTTAGACGCTGCAGCGTGCCGGGCCAGAGGCCCAGCCGGCTGACAGCGGCACAGCCTCCCCCTCCTCCTCCCTGCTGACTGCAGCGCACGCCAGTCGTCCTCCGTCAGTCACCGTGTCGAGTCGGACCAGCCTGGGGTGCCGCCCGGGCGACACCGCGTCGTTGCCATCGCGTTCGTCGTGATCGAAGTGGTGTCGTGATCGTTCTCGAGGTCCTCGACGACGACCCTCTGCCCGTTGCGGTGATGTCTGGGAGCGAGAGGCCCCCGATGGCGTCTGTGAGGGAGGCGAACACGGATTGCGAATGACGCCCTCCTCTGTCGTGTCTCTGTCCGGGACGGCGAGGTGACCGATGACGTCCTCGTGGTGGCGTTCGAAATAATGTGGCAGTGCAGTGAATGGTGTTGCTGTGTTCTAAGGATAACTTCTCCACTTCAACCTTGCACCAAAGTGCTTCACCAAAAAGGAGTATCGATAGTACTACCAGGAAGACCCAGATAGAAAATGGTGAGCCATGTTGGTGTCTGTTTAACAGCAAGGAATAGAAACATTGCAACAAAAGTAACATCAGAACTTCGCTGTCATCCTCTGCCGTCGACATCCTCGTATGGAGTCCGAGGCAGCCACATCGGCGCGCGGTGGGGTGGCGGGGCGTGGTGCTGCTGTGTGGGTGGCGCGCCTGCGACCTCCACGGGGCCCACTAGGCCCCAACAGCTTCCTGCCCTGGCGTGGCCCTTTCATATCGTCAACGATCCGCAGTGGAGAGGATCTTTTTCCGTCGTGCTAAAGGCATCCTCTCGCGGCAAGGGAGAGGCAGTCGGTGAGAGGGACAGAAAGCGAACGAGAGAACGAGAGAGGAAGAGAAGGAGGGGCAGGAACGGGTGGGGGGAGGTGAAGGGGGGGACTGGTTTATTAGCTGTGATCGGGACGGGCCTCACGATCGAGCCGGCTGGGCTGGTCAGGCCTTTTTCAGTTACCGACACATCAGTGTTATTTCCGCAAGGTGTTGCCCCGCCCGGCAGGTGGCCCGAGAGAGAGAGAGAGAGAGAGAGGCCGGTCCCGCATACTGAGCGGCGGGCGGTACGGCGGAGGGACGGTGATCGTGTCATTACGTGATGCTGATCGCTGTGGCCCCGGGGCAGTGATGACGGGGTGTGTGTGTGTGTGTGTTTGTGTGTGTGTGCATCCATGTCGTGTGCACTTTGGTATGAGGAATCTTGAGACAACGTTCGGCAGGTGCCAACGAGGGCGAGAGGTGGAGGGCAGATGGTACCGTACCAGCACCTGGTTTTATGGCAGATATATGGTAGAAGGTATATCAGGCAGGGGTTCGATCGATATAATTATTGGTGTTTCTGTGTATCCAAAGCCAGAATATAAATTGTTTTCGTAGGAAAGAAAGGATCGGAGAGTAAAAATTTGAAAATAATACGGGATGGTGATGGCCGGTGGACGCGCGGGCGCTGCTGCCCTAACCCTTTGGCCCTGATTGCTGGCGAAATGCAATTTAGATTTCCACGCCCTGTTGTAATTCGTTTTTAATACAATTTGGTTGTGGCGGGCGGCACTGCGGTGCTCGGACACGCCAGGGGCAGGAAAACGAGAGAGAGAAGAGAGGGGGGGGGCGCTCGGAAGAACGGCTTATCAGAATGGCGCGATAGGCTGCTCCCTCCCCCTCGCGGCTAAGCAGAACTTATTCTCGCAGAGAGAAAGAGTTGGTTGGGAAAGGCAACAAGGTGGCAACATATTCCACCTCAATGTATCATGTCCACACTATACTTCCGTCAAGGATGCAAATTGCAACAAGACGGCGTGATTTGCGAAAGACGACGCAGGGGACAAAAGCACGGTGAGCAACGGAGCGTGCATTTTTTCCGTCTCTCTCTCTCTCTCACCCTTGCACAGAGGAAGGGATGGAGGTGCACACTAGGGAAGGGGAGGATGCGAACGATCAAAGGAGGAAGCGATAGGAGGGATGGTGCGCAAACGGCGATGTAGGAGACTAAGGGTGACTGCTGCTGCTCCCAAAGAAAGCTTATTAGCAGATTTTTTTTTCTCCAGAGCAAACTACTGGCAGCAGAGAAACACAGTTTCCGTTCAATTTTTCCCCTGTCGCAGCTCTCTGGTCGCGTCTGTTGTCCGTCCTGCATCCTGCTGGCTGCTGTCATGCAATTGATCGCGATTGGCTGTTACTGCTGGCTGGTCACTCAGTTCAGCACAGTAGCCCTCCACTGCTGCTCGCCCCACCTCTCTCTCTCTCTCTCTCTCTCTCTCTCTCTCTCTCTCTCTCTGCATTGTGCCGGCCGCCCACTCTCACGTCAGCGCGATTGTCCGGTGTGTGGTGCGCGCCCCGCCCCGTGACAGCGCGGCATATGCCACACATGTACGTCATACATGGAAAGCCACTCGGGGTGTGTCCCTTCACCAACCCACGCGCACACTCCACACATAGTGTGTGACACTTAATCATTTAAAAAAAAAAAAGGAAATAGGGCAGAAATTTCATTGTTTTCATTAGACCCAAAGCACGATAGAGACAACCTATAGGTGTTCACTATAGTGAAGGAGGGTAGGTGAGATATCCCAATAGTCCCACAATGATAAACAACTATAGAATACCACCCAGTAAAAGTCAGTTTTTGTATGCAGATAGCAATTTCCACGGGCTATTTCAACCAAACCCGTAGGCATTGGGGCAAATACATTTACTTAATTGAAGACTGTCTTTCCTGAGTGTACACGACAATTGCGAACCCTAGTGCACTATACTGTTTGGCCGGCACGTGCTATCAAGAATAGAAGAACAGTCGAGGTTAGAAGGACGCAAGGCACATCAGCGCTAATCTGCTCGTTGCTATCTAGCGGCTGCTCCCTGGTGCTTCTCGTGCTACCCCCC
>NW_026267287.1:425172-428028 GCF_000697945.3 Frankliniella occidentalis | reverse complement strand
AATATAAAAATGGCGGGTGCTCGAGGGAAAGGGGAGTGGGAGGGATATGTTCCAGGGGCTATGTTCACCAAGCCTTCTGTACAAAAGTCCCCAAACACACACACACACATTTTCAGTCGGACCGAGTCTCTCGTCATCACGAAAGTCCGAGTTTCGGTATACAAGTGGCTATCAGCCGCTCCCGATCGGCGGCATGGTGATGTCCGTTTTCTGCTCGGTTTTCTTTTATCAAGAGTATGACATCACATGGGGTAGGCGAATATTCCGCACCAAATGTCGAGCCACTTTTGGCGTGCGCGCCCTTTTTCGGCCGTCAGCAGTCCACGTCCACCTCGACGAGGTCGCCACTCTGCATGAATAAAATTTAAAACGCCATCGCTGCCGTGCCGGTCTCGCCTCGCCCCGCTATCGCGTCCCTTCGCTCCGCTGGACGCCGGCGGGCGCTATCCCGAGGAGGTTATCGTTCCAAGGTTGAGGACCGGGGTACCCTGATAGAAGGAAATTGTTTTCTCCGATAAATAACCGTCTGGGATGTTTTCCTTTGTGCCCCACTATGCAAGTTAAAAAACGGCAACGCCTTTATGATGCATTGATTGGGAAAATATTCTACGATTGTTGCAAAGAGTCGCTCAATTTCCAGCAGACACTTCACCTCATCCTTCCACAACCCCTCCCCCTGCATTCCACGTTGATTAGCATAGCATACGCCGCATGACCGGGAGCAGCTGATGTCCTGCTCATCTCCCTTCCCCTCTACTCCTGGCCTGTTTATTTTGCACCAAACCTGAAAGACGACACCCCATGTCCTTTCTGTCTCGAAATTGTAGCGAGATGATTTATTTTTCGAATAGAAACGAACCTTTTTACAATTAACTTTTTGAAGTTTTAAATTTGGTGTAGCCTGTTCTAGGACAAGATTGCGCGGCTGGACGAACAGACGGAGCGGGGAGGAGGAAGAGAGAGAGAGAGAGAGAGAGAGAGACGGCGGACAGACACCGTATCCAATCTCGTAATCGCCTTGGTGTGGAGTACGCAGACGACAGGAGTTTGCCCGTTTGATCTCTTACGCAATAGGCTGCGTGGCAGCGTGCAGATTCAAAGACATCCTTGTCGTTGGCGTTAGTGAAAATAAAAACAAAGTCGTGGCTTTGGCTGAAATGGGAGATAGGGAAATATTCCAGCTATGTGGTGGGGTTGGGGGGAGAGAGAGAGAGATGGGGGAGCAGGGCGCATCGATTTCGTGAACGCACAAAGGGTATTTTCAATAAACCGCGCAGCACCGAGGCCGTGTTTGACGTCGGAGGACGCAGTAAATATCTCTTGGCAGTCTGCACCCCCTTCTCTGTCTCTCTCTCTCTCTCTCTCTCTCTCTCTCTTCTCCAGGAGTAGAGCAGCCCGCCCCTGATGTATAGAGCGCGCCAGTGGCAGACAGCTTCAATTAGAAACCGCCAATGTGGAAGTAACGCGAAAAGGGAGAAGGGGGGAAGGGGGAAGTGCGGCAGTCGCGACCAAAATTGAATTAAAATGTGTGCCATCGGCGAAAAGAATTGCGTGGTGCGGTGGTTGGCTGGTAGGAATCGAATCGAAGGAGGAGGAAGCAGCGGGGGTCGTAAGAAGTAGGGTGGATAGGGGGAGGGCAAAACACAATACAATTAAATGACAGCGCAAGTCGACAAAGAAGAATGTGGTGAAGGGATGTTTTGTTTGTGTTTCACCCCGCTTGGCGCCCCGTCGCTGGTCCGGCGGCTGCTGGAGAAGGAAGCGACACGACTGTTGAGTTTCGGCTGGATTTATTTTCTTTCCCCAGCCCCCGGGCGCGCTTCTCTGGTCGAATTCTTTGGCGTCATGGGTCTCGCGTCGGATTGGCGCAAACGCCGTCGATATCGTCTGCATTCTTTTGCCCCCGGGTTTCATTTCGGAGCCGTCGTCGCCGTCGTTGTTTCACGGGGGTTTGGATTTGAAAGTGAAGTAAGTGAAATTCCCTTCGGCCTGCCTCCGCCATGTTGGCCGTGCCGTAGCCCCTCCGGCGGCCGCCAACCCCACGGCGACTGGCAGATGGCTGTCATCACTCACGCTGACAGCAGGGTCGCGTCCGGGGCGCGCCGCCGCCGCCCGACCCGCACGCAGCCCAGCCAATCACAGCGCTCGCCGGGCGGGGTGGGGGGCGACAGGGTCGGGTCGGGTCGCGTCACACGTCAATCACTCACGCACACACACGGGGGCTGCCACCTTCGTGCCTCACTCGTCTAGAGGCATGGCGGCCGGGCCCGGTCCGGGTCTGTGGGAAACACTCGGAGTGGCGACTCCCTACGAGCGTTATCAGTTTCACATGGCTTCTGCAGCGGCTCCAGGAGCGCCCTGCAGCCTCTCAGGAGGCCCGGGCTCTGGCTCGTGTCGCTGTCACTTCTGGCAGCAGCAGCAGCAGCAGAAGTCAGTCGTCAACCCTCCTGGGAGCGGAGAGAGCAGGCGGAGCAGGGAGCCGAGAGAACAAGAACGGGCGGGCAAGAAAATCGGTTGACTTTTGAAACTGGAGCCGGACAGAGAGGAGCAGGGGTATACGGGGGTGTGGCTGGAACGGGACGGGAAGCCGAGGTCGAAGGAGGCGATGCCGGAGTTCTCGGAAGCGGGTGAGTGAGACTTCAGGTTCAAGTCTCCGCTCTGCACCCCGTGAGCCGAAATATCTGGACCATTCTCTCTCTCTCTCTCTCTCTCTCTCTCTCTCTCTCTCTCGTATCCCCCCCCCTCCCCCTCGGAGCCCGGGAGGTTGACGCGTCCCTGCGGTGCGTAATGCATTTCGAATGAGACGGCGGCGGCGCGACCCTTCGACGCGCGGCGCCAGATTTGGAGAAATCGATA
>NW_026267287.1:415666-418214 GCF_000697945.3 Frankliniella occidentalis | reverse complement strand
CCCCGGCCCCTCCTCTCTCTCTCTCTCTCTCTCTCTCTCTCTGGAATTCGGCACATTGGGGTGAATGCTAACAACCCTTTCGCAGTGCAGGCGCTTCTGGAATGCCAAGCGGGTTTGGTTGCCTAACAACCCGGGCGTCACATTCCTGAGGAGTGGCTGGCCGCTGTGAATTGTGCGAGAACACCATCGCTACCAGCGCTGCCGCGGCCACCACCACCACCAGGCTAGGTCAAAAATGAAACCCTTTAAAAATAATACATTTTAGATTGTGTGTGCTTTTGCCGGCTTTTGGTGATGAACATAACTCTACTGTACAGGAGGCAAAAGTCTGAGAGCGAAAGGACTAGGGACTATAGGGAGAGCTGCACATTGCACAAACACTCTGCGATGAGCAGGCAAAAGCTTGTGATGGCCTTCTAATGGTGATGAATGTTCTTTCGCTCTCTTCTCTCTCCATCTCTCCCTCCATTTATTTGTTCATATGCATTAGCCTCTGTGGTACGCATACCATTAAAGAATGTGTGTTTGTGCCATCATTTTCTCTCCCGCTACTCTGGTTTGATTTTTTCCATCCGCCCAAAACGACTTAAATACCAGAAAGATCCTGGTGAACGATACTTGTTTTCATCTTGAGTGTCCTCTTTCTCGAAAACGTGAACCAGTGGCGAGTGTTGCACTGCCCCCACTGCCCGATGCACGAATGCATTCCACGCGCAGGACCACTCTCCATCGATTGCGACCAGAATGGTCCCGAATTAGATCATGGCGATGCGAGGGTCTCATGTCGCGCGTGTGTGCCGCCGGCTGACTGCGGGTGTCGCATAATATATGAGTTATGACTCTCTGGCACCAAAATGTTTTTTTTTCATCGTCACCCTGGTTAACTCTCTCTCTCTCTCTCTCTCTCTCTCTCTCTCTCTCTCTCTCTCTCTCTCTCTCTCTCTCTGTCCCTCTCCAATGCCCCTCACTCTCTGACTCGCTTATCTTTCCGCCGGTGTTTATTGGCGATGGAGAGGAAGGATATGACGCGTCAATGGAAAACGCAGCGCCGTTTTATTTATGGCGCGATGTTTGATTTTACTTTCGTTTGATCGGATGTGCGCTGCTCCCCTCTCGCGCATTCCAGGTCCCGAATCTATCGCCATGACGGGAATGTGCATCCCTTTCTCGCTCTCTCCCTGCCTCCGTTTCTCCCCCTTCCCTTCCACCGCGAATAATACTCCCTTGGGTGACCTCTCTAAAAGTCTGCGGTGCAGTGATTGATATGACAATTATTTAGTGAAAGTGATTAGATAAGGCCTATCGCAGAGTCTGTGGTGCGGGCTGAGCTGATGCCCTCCCCATTCATTCGACTCTGGTCGGATCTCGATAACCTCGTGGAGTTTTGTAACCTCCTGCATTAATTTACACGTGATAATTTTTCTATCGCTACTCTGGCCTCAAGTTTTCCCTTCCCATACGCGATGAGCCCGACCTTTCCCTGCGCGCCTGGCCTGCGACCTGGGGCCGGCGGCGCGGGCAGCCTCTGGCTTGTATCGCGTCTGCTTATTGTTACACATTTTCGGCCACGGAGCCTTTGAGAAGGAGCCCTGTCAAGATGATTTAGAGCTTTGTAATGGCAGACTCTCCTGCCATGGAGCCTCCCCCTACCCCGGACGGCCGGACATTTTCGGGGTACCGACTAACGGCAATTAAAATAATTGGAGCTGAGCGTTACTCGGCGCCTGTCCGAGAGCAGTCCTACCAGCCCTCGACGTCGCGTTCGGCCGCGCCCTTCCGAGTTGCCAACGTAACAAATCATCTGTGGCAGGTCGGCCGGCCGGCGGGCCAGGTCGGGTCGGAGAGCTGCTTGGAAAAGAGTCAATTTCGGGTGATTACAACATCGGACTACTTTTTAGCGGGTCATAAATTATGAAAAGGTATCGTGGGCGCGAGAAGTCCGTGATTCCATGTACAATTTTTGTGTTTCGGCTTTTAGCGCTCTATGCAAAAATAGCGTAGTCCATTCCAATGTGATGATAAATGGGAATGTTCCTGAATTCTGCAAATCCAAAAAGGGTTGCATACTATTTATAGATTTCGAAACCAATAGTTATTGCAGAATTGATTGTTAACTTCCCATTGCAGAATAATGCACAACTTACTTATCACAGTTTGTTAATTTACAGCATTTTATTTGTAAAAACGAGTAATCCACGTAGCAGCGACGAATAATGGGAATAATTACCAATTTGATGTGATACATTTCTAAAATCCTTTTGATCATGGTCAAATTTCATTATCCGGTCATGCTAATTTTTAATTTTTCTTGTTACAGGTAATTTTGCGGCTGCTTGGCGGAGAATGTAAAACTGCAGTTAGCCGTGAGTTTATCACCATGAAAGTTGGCATTCAAAACCATAAGTGATGGTTTCAGAACTCTCTAACTTCCTTTTCTCGTGACCATTTAATGTTTATTTTTTACCTCGGCGTTGGCGAGGCCTGTCACACAGCCCCACCGGCCACAGGCAAATTGAAAAAGAGAGAGTTGGCGGAAAAAAGTAGGGGA
>NW_026267287.1:415010-415616 GCF_000697945.3 Frankliniella occidentalis | reverse complement strand
AGCTCAAATCGAAAAATGGAAGAGGAAGTACCCCCCAAAAATCGCACATTCTCCGTCTAGTCTACATATCAACGGGGCGTTAAACGCAGAGGTTCAAGAGATTTCGGCGCTGAAAGGTAACTTTTAAGCATTTCCTAGTAAAAGTTCTCTCTGATTTCGAAGGAGTTCAGTAGGGGTTAGCGCCCCGCTGAGCAGCTAGTTGAATGCAGAATGTGCGGTTTTGGGGGGGTACTTCCTCTTCCTTTTTTCGATTTGAGCCCTCGATTATCCATTTTGACAACCCCAAACAAAGAATTAAAATGAGTACGGTGTACAAAAAGTCGTTATCGTCAAAATGGATAATGGAGGGCTCAAATCGAAAAAAGGAAGAGGAAGTACCCCCCCAAAAACGCACATTCTACATTCAGCTAGCTACTCAGCGGGGCGCTAACCCCTACTGTACTCCTTCGAAATCAGAGAGAACTTTTACTAGGAAATGCTTAAAAGTTACCTTTCAGCGCCGAAATCTCTTGAACCTCTGCGTTTAACGCCCCGTTGATATGTAGACTAGACGGAGAATGTGCGATTTTTGGGGGGTACTTCCTCTTCCATTTTTCGATTTGAGCT
>NW_026267287.1:396438-406980 GCF_000697945.3 Frankliniella occidentalis | reverse complement strand
CCCCGCCCGCTCCCCGCCGAACATGGCTCCTTATGCACCGGGTTCACGGCCCGGCCGGCAGGAGCGCTACGCGCCGAGTACAGCTCGCTCGCCGATACATTATTGGGGGCCGGAGCGGCGGGAAAATTCAAACGACGCGATGGGCCCGTGGCGCGCTCACTCATTCTGGTGCGGGAAAATTCAAACGGCAGGATGAACACGAAGTCGCGTTCGCTCATTCCGCGGGAAAATTCAAACGGCGGGATAAACCCGAGGTCGCGTTCGCTCATTCCGCGGAAAAATTCAAACGATGGGTAAGAGCCCGTGGCGCGCGCACTCATTCTGCGCTTGCATTATAACTTTATGTATGGGTACACGCTGATAGCGCGGCGGACGGAAACGGCGGTGGTCGGGCGGGGGGTGAAAATATACGAACCGCAGACGGGGAAGCCCCGAAAGGGCGAGTCGTCGGGCGGGCGATAGTCTGGAACTAATGTATGCGATGTTGGCGGTGACCAGCACCCCTCCCCACCCGCCGGGGCTGATCCGTGTAAAGCGACGGGCAATACATGGCAACTAATTGCAAATGTATGCCAATCTGAGTGATTGTTTGCGGGGGGTTGTCGCGGCGGGAGTGGGAGGGTGGGGTGCCCGGGCATTTACATAAGAGAGAGAGAGAGGGGGAGAGAGAGAGGAACGGGGCGCCACCGTGGAAGGGAAAGGGGAGGGCGGTTAGTGCGCGCAACTATGGGTGCCAGAGCGAGGAACATAGGCAATATGCTGATTTACGGCGCTGGGAGCAATAGTGGCCGCATAACCAGCGGGTGGCGACATGGCGGATTAGCTCCTCGCTAATCTAGTCGGGCGGTGCGGACTGCAATTGAAAATCGAATCATTCTGAAGTGCGCTTGCGGTGTGCGCGCTCCACCACGCCAACAAGGGCTGCTCGGTGGTGGCTGCTGGGGGGAACAGAGCGCGGGCGCCTAGTGGGTAGGCAACACCTCGGCCAGCCGTGCCGGAGGGGTTGCCTACTTGCCGGCGCGCGCCGTCCGCTCTTGGGGGCTACTTTATTTCTCCCGAAAAATGGGAATATTTCCATTAATTTTATCTTCGACCTTCGTTTCGCGTTTAAAAGTGCCACGTACCCAGTCATTAGTCAGCAGGCAGTCCGCTAAACGGAATTATGTTTTAAGAGTTGCTCGTTACATTGGGCAGCACTAGTCCAGCTAGTCGCTCCGGCGATGAAGTTGGGCGACTAGCCGATAGGTTTCGCAGCCGTCGCCCCACTACTACTGCAACCACCACCACCGCCAGCAGCTCCCCGGTGTTATGAAAAACAAACTGGATGCGTGGTTACCATAGCAACGGGGGTTGTAGAATGATGGCCGCCGTGCAGCGCGCGAGTTTTTGAATCCCTCCCAACTCCAGTCGTTACCATAGAAGTCCTTACCTCGTTTGGTATTTTTATCCATTCACGCCCATCCAGTTTCTGACGAGTTGTTTTTAAGATGACGTTGAGTTGGGCGTGACCACGAACGTGTCAACTCACGAATGGCCTCGTATACTCGCCTGTGTTATCCAGCCCTTCTTCTCTTGCGTCTCGCGTTCGATGTGCAAGTCTTCTAGGACAACGCGCCGAGTAACAGGCTTCGCGAAAGCTCTCTGCTTCGATCTCGTCCCGGCGAGGGCGAGTCTCGGACTGACCGATGCCTTCAACACCTGAATCGCACCTACCACACCGATGCGACAAAACTCGTCCGATCGCTCAAGTCTCTCTCTCTCTCTCTCTCTCTCTCTCTCTCTCTCTCTCTCCCGCTCGTTCGTTCTAGCTATTACTATGAAAAGTTGTGGCTCACGAGACGTAAACAAAGCGGTTCCGAAGGGAAAGGCGTGCAAATGCGCAGCTTTTGTCGGCGTGATCGGGCGTGACGCGGGCGGGGCGCTGCCCCAGGGCTCGACGGTGTCCACGACCCCTGACCTCAGTCCGACACAGCGGGAGGAGAAAGGCAGCGCCCGGACGGACCAACGGAACCATGCTCTGCTTTTGTCTTTCGGCACGGAGACAGAGCCCCTCTTCTGTGGGCTCAACAATGACCCGCAAAAATAATTCGCAAGCACGATCAGAGAGCAAAATTTTGAAAAATCGCCTCTTTCGATCTGTCTGCCAACGCTCGCAGTGGTGTGACTTGTGTGTGTGTGTGTTGCCGGCGGGCGGGTGTATTATGGGATTGGCGGCAAGGTGTGTGGTCCCCGGTGCCTCCCCTCCTCATCCGAGGGGCCCTACGGGGAGGCAGCCGGCGCTGCTGGCTTTCTTCTGTGTGAGGGGCCCTTTGATACGCCCGCTCCTGGTTCCGCCGCCACGCCCCGACACACCCCCGTCCCGCCCGCCGCCAGCCTCTCACAAGCGAGGGGGCTGGGGGGGCCTAAATTGAGATGAACGAGTTGAGCGGAAATGCTCGATCGATACTATCGAGCAGAGGTGTGACGGCGAGCCGTCGACACTCGCTTCGTTGTTGTTGATGCACGGTGGTGAATGGCTGGCCGTCTCCGAGGCATCGAGCCGGTGGCCTCCAGGAAACAATGCGAGTGCCCTGCGGACCTTCCGGAGGCAGCCCCCGTGGGGGTCAAGCTTTTGCATGTCACTACCCTCGCCCCGCTGGCAGCCTCGTTGTCCGTCTCTCGGTGACACGGACGGTCAGTCGTCGCGATCTACTGGCCCCGGTCGGACCGGGCGGCTGCTCCGGCGGCCAGGAGCTCCGGGCGGCTCCGGTGAGTGCCCCGGGAGCGCCTTGTTCAAGGATGGCACTCTGTGGGCCCCGGAAGCGTGTGCTCGTCGTGTGGGTCGCGAGAGTGTCTTTGCTCATGCGTGTGTTTGTGTTCCAGGGGCGGATGCGACGTAGCCCCCGCATCCCCGCCGTCCTTCTTCTGCCCGCCGACGACCCCGGCAGCCCCGGATCACCCTGTCGGACCGTCGTCTGCCTGCCGAGGCCGCCGTCGGCGGCGTGACGTCGTCCACAACCGACACCGGCCGCGAGGCGACCATGGAAGTGCGCGAGTGCCCCGTCAAGTGAGAGTGCGCGTGATGCGAGAGTGAAGTGCCGTGCACAAGTGCAGTGCAAGCACGCCCCCCCCACACCCCCTTCTCCCCGCTCGCAGTGCGGCCGCCCGCCGGCCCGCGCAACCCCGCCGCCACCATTGCGGAGCTGCAGTACTTCCCCGTGGACGAGCCCCACGGCGCCCCCGCCAAGATCGAGTCCCAGAGCGTGTGCGACTCGGTGGCGGAGGGCATGAGCTCGTACTTCGCCAACGCCTACATGCCTCCCCACGCCGACATGAGGAACGGGGGTGCGGAGCACCCCCACCAGCACCAGCACTATGGCGCGGCCGTGGCCGGCCCGCCCATGGACCCCAGCGTGTGCGTCAACGGCGACATGCGGCAGGGCGTGGTGCCGCCCCACGGGCCCCCGCACCACTACCCCACCACGGGCGGCACGCAGATGCCCTACCCGAGGTTCCCGCCCTACGACCGCATGGACATCCGGCACGCGGCCTACTACAACGCCCAGGGCGGCGGCATGATGGACGACACCGGGTACCGGCCCAACTCGCCCATCCAGCACATGACCCACGCGGCGCACGGCCCGCCCAACGGCCACAACGCGCCCGCGCCCGTCGTGTACGCGAGCTGTAAGCTGCAGGCGGCCGCCGTGGGGCCCGGGGGCGTCATCGGCGGCCCCGTCAGCCCGCCGCTGGACACGGGCATGCACCACCAGCAGCAGCCCCAGCAGCACCACCACATGGTGAACCACCAGCAGGCGCCGCCGCCGCCCCACCAGGCGCAGCAGCCGCAGCCCCAGCCCCAGCCGCAGCCGCAGCACCAGCCGCCGCCGCAGCACCACCCGCAGCAGACTCCGCCCCACCACATGATGTACAACAACGTGAACCCCGCGGTGGTCAACGGCGGCGGCATGCCCCCTCACCCCCACCACCAGCAGGTCATGTCCCCTCACCAGGCGCCCCCGCAAGGGCCGCCCCCCACGGCACAGCAGCAGCAACAGCAGCAGCAGCAACAGCAGAACAACAACAACAGTTCGCTGCCATCACCTCTTTACCCTTGGATGCGGAGTCAATTCGGTGAGTGTGCTCTTTCGGGTCCTTGGGAACCCGCCATCGACCTTGGGGGAGAAGGGGGTGGCCTCCATGAGCGGCCCGGACGTAACACTCTGTGAGGCCGCCCTGTTCTCCCAAAGTAACATGAAATGGACAGCTTTATGGCCACATTAACGTCCTAATTTTCAAAATTTCAAATATCTTAAGTGTTTATGACGTTAGTGGACCTTAAATTTACCACTTCGTGTTACTTGATCTCTCCGCCCGCCGCGGTCTCTGGTTGGCTTGGCCGATGCACCGGCACGACAGGTGGTCGCTTCATCGGTGCAGCCCGGCCACAGACTCCGCGGAAACTCTCTAGAATATATTTAACTACCTTAAGACATTATGCCCAATTATGTGCATCTTGCGCTAGCTTGGTTTTGCTTTTATTTCGTAAAATCATTCAATATACCACACGATATTTCAAAGTTATTATTTAGCTGCACTAGCTGTTACCCTTTGGATTATAAATTCCGTTCTCATTATGATTTTGTTATGATTACAACAAACTCCAGAGGGTAATAATTATTTTTTCATACATTTCTTCCATAGCATCATCGCTTTTTATTTCGTTTCACTTTTGCCTCTAAATATGTCATTTTTGTTTCCAAATCATTATACCATCGCTCTCATGATTTTTTGTTCGTTCTACTGTCACCATCATTATTTGTTTTCTGAACAGAACCGCATTTGCATTGCATGCTGACCATATCTAACATGAAGTTTGCAGTGTGCAGTTTTCGCTACTGACCCAGAGGCCAAAGGGGGCTATGCCAGGCGCGTTAAAGGGCCGCTTAGGGTGGGTGGTGGAGTGGGGTGGGGCGGGGAATGGCGGGACTGGGTTGGGGCGGGGTGTAAAAGGCCAGGGAAGGCCAGCGTGACGAGCCCTGGCGGTAAGCCAACGGGTAGTGCACTAGCCAGGTGGAGAGACTGTCCCCCACTGAGAGGTAAACGTTTCGATATTTTTTTAAATTATTTTTTTTTCCCCCTTGGATTGATCCGTGTCCTTCCCCCCGACCTGGGCCAACCAGCCCCTGGGTGCGAGGTCGAGACGATGATGAAGTGGTCTCCCCTGATGGATGCTCGCTCTCCGCCAGACACTCGTCCGTCATTTGTCAGGAGGGCCGAGATCTCCGCGGGGCCCCCCAGCACATCTTCATCGCTCTGCCGTGTGTGGGGCGCACCGCTGATTGGTTCCCGGCGGCGGATGCGGGCCGCCGGCGTGACTCGCGGCTGAAAGAGCGTCCCGCCGATGGCGTCGCGATTGGCTCCGGAAGCGAAGTGATTGCGGGAGTATGATGCCACCACACCCACACGGACCGCTTTGCCCCGCCCGGGCGCGTGACCCCTATGGAACATCCCAATCTCAATACGAAATTTCGTCCCATTCTTCCCACTTCTCTTTAATTCCCTTTAGGACCCCCTTCCCTTCAGCGTGTCGCGCCGTCGCAGCAGCCACTTCGAATGGGTTAATCCGCGCTTCGCTTTGAGTAGTCGCCCCGCAGCTGGGCTGGCCTGGCGGCCCTCCCGGAATCCTTCTCGCTGTCCGTCACAAAGGAGCCTCGCGGCTTTGTCATTGTGTCGAGAGCATTATTCCCCCCGGGATAAAAATGCCTCATCGAGATGATGACGTCGCCTGGCGTCGGCCGCGGACGGGCATAGGGGACTATTGGGACGCCGACGAACCAGAACGGTATTTATTCACAATCGGTCGCCGTGGCACAGTTTCCTCCTGGAACTCATGCGTGTGTGGCGGCGTGCTTTCTCTGGCACCGGCGTCCGCCCGGCGGGGGGCAGGCTCTGGCACATGCAATATGGCATGCCAATCAGTGCTGCGACCAGCAGGCAGGCGTTCCCCGAAGCGGGGCTCGCCACAGTTGCGGAAGTGAAGTTCGGATCTATTTGCTCAGCCCAGCGGGACGGCGGCAAGCGATGCGACAGGACGACCTAGTTTCACGAATTTTTGCATATCCTCCCCCTACTCTCTTTCCGCCCACCGCCCCACCAGGTTGAGCCGGTCGGGCGATTTCTCAAAATCAACCGTTCTTCCTAAAATAAACGAACCGTTTGAGTATCAAAATCACCTGGGCATGTCCGACGTGCATAGGCGACCCCGGCCCCGCCTTGACACCGGTCAACGTTCTCCCCAGCTCCAGATCCCCACAGACGGTCTCCGACGGTGACCTCGGCGCGCTCCGGGTGCAGCAATGGGTGCACGCAGGTGCTAATGACCTGACCAGAGCACCGTTGGCTACAGAGGAAGGTCACCGGGGGTGGTTGACCTAGATGGTCACCTTCGTCACTCTCTCGTTCACGGAAGAATCGGAAACAATAGCATCGTAGTGTAGAGCGATATTCCCGTAAGTCGCCCGCCGCGCGCGCACAGTTCGAAAGTGACCGAGGGATCGACGACGGCTCGATGTATCGAAACGGCGTAACGACACCTCGGCGCGTTCGAAAGGAGTCGGCGGAATCCCCTTGTTTACCCACGCGTTGCGTTGCGGGGGTCGGTCGCATCCTCGCAGACTTGTTGCTCCCCGCGTGCCCCAGAGTGGCCGCACGATTTATGGCCAGTTCACCCCCACACACACACCCACCCCCCCCCTTTCCTTTCCCCTCTCTCGAGCTCGGTGCAGCCCGGCGCGAAGCGGCAAGCCAGAGTGTATATGAGACGTTCGATTATTTCAATTTCCCTAATTCATCAATGAAGGAATTATTTATTTTTCCTGATTTTCAAAATTTGGGTCTTGGATAAGTGGCTTATTGTTTTAGCTATCGGTTTCAAAACAAATGTGGCCATTGATTTTTTTTCTTGCGGTGTAGTGGCGCCCACGTGCGCGCCCCACGCTCAAATCTATAATCAAATCGGGCCGTTCGCTGCACCGCCACTATTTCGAGCGTGCAGCCCGCCGCTTCGACGTTCGGCCGCCGTGATGGCCGGCGGCGCTAGCGTCGCCCCGATCGGTTCTGCCACCTGCCGGAGAGTCGGAGAAGCATGTCACCGCGAGGGCATTGCCGACGCGTGATTGGCTGGCCGCGAAGCGCGGGAAGTTTGAACCGCGAGGGACCCGGGGGCAAGTGCGCCCAGGGAGTGGCGACATCTGACGGACGCTCGGGGAAGCGTGGAGAGGAACGGGAAAGGGGGGGGGGGGGCTGGACTCGCGCTCTTCCAGCTCTCTGTTCACGTTACTTTTCGCAGGATGAAAATAATGGGGAAGTGTCTGTTAAAACGAAAGAGGGGGGGGGGGCATGAAAATAACGAAGGAAGCGAGCGGAAGTTCGTCTCCGGATGGAACAGAGGGCGGGAGAGAAAGAGACAGGAAAAAAAGAGAGGAACTGCAGAGGGATGCGGGGCGGAAGGCCAGGGCCTCGGTATGATGGGAATAAAAGGCGAAAATAATAAGAAAATCAGTGCTGCTGCAATATTTCATACGTCGGTTTTCTTTACAAGAGAGGAATAGGACTGTTCGGCAAACCTTCCTTGCCCTTACTCGAAATGTGGAGAGAGGGCCATAGAATATGCGTAGCACTGCGATATAGTATTTTAGATACATTGTAAACTTCATGTGGGATATGTTGGTCTGCTTTGTCAAAATGCGCCTCAAGTGTTCTAATTTTGCTAGGCTAGGATTTTTTTTGCCGTGTACACTGCAGCTCGTGTCCATATAATATACCGACCGTAATATGTTTAAAAAAAGAGTTTTGAAGACCAAGTGGAATTGCTTAAGTTAATAATTCTTGAAATTTTCAGAATTGTAGACTAAATCTATACAATACGCTTTTGCGTTTTCTTGCAGATAAACACAACGGCTCCGGAGACTATGGTAAGCCAAAGAAATTTTAATTTTCCAGTATTCTCCTGTGCAAAGTCTGTCTGATTTTCAAAATTTCGCACATGCTGTGTAAGGGAGGTTCGGGCTCTTAGTTTGTGCTCTGAGTTGTAAAGAGTATTCTGGAGGTGTGAGTGGTAACGGTTTAAATCCTCTGTCTCTTGTCTGGTAACTTGGAATTTGATCTTGTCTGTTAACTGGCCCGAAAGTCTCCAACACAGAGTTCTTTTCTCGGTTTTTGGAGAAAGTAGATCCACTTCCGTTGTGCGATTGTAGTTGTAATTTTAAGTCTCACTTGGTTGAAGGTGTCGGTGTTGGTCGAAATAACTCACGTAGAAATATTTCACTCACATTAGTCGTAATAAGTCATGATGAGTTGAAGTCAAGCTCTCAGCCACATGACAAGTATCGGGCCAAATGTCCGTCAGAACATCAAATTAACATTTTGTATTGTAATGAGGTAAGTGCTTGTGGCTGAGCAGCTCCTTGTTTCTCTGTCAGGGCGCCATGGACACGGGCTGCATGAATTAACCATGGGCTTCTTCTGCCAATGGATTTCTTTGTATAAAGTTTATTTTGCTCCGTTTTTTCTTTATTATTTTACATTTTTTCTTTGCTGGCTGTCTCTATCAGATTGACTTTCAGAGTGCGAGCGGACAGCTAAGTATTGTATACAATATATTTTTGGTTCATGCTTTCTTGTATTGGTGCGTGGTTGTAGCGTGGTTGGTGTTTGTGTGGTGTGTGTGTGTGCTCTGCTGGGCGACAGTTTGAATCAAGTGTTGGTTCGCCATCCCCCCTCCCTTTCCCCCTTCCCCCCATTGCGTGTTACTTGTGATGTTGGTAATTATCGAAGCAGGCTAAGCGTTGCTAATCGAAAAGTTTCCCTCTCCTCCTCCCTCTACTCCTCGCAAGGAGCGAGACGGAACAACTTTTTGGGGGCGTCAGTTCTCTCTGGAGCTGCTGCCGCCGCCGCCGCTCCGCCCCCGCCCACTCGCCGCGCCACCCCCAAGCTGCCCCTACGCCACGCCACGCTGCTGTCTAGAAGGGCGCCAAAGGGGGTAGGGGGTGGAGGGGGAGAGTTTGGTTTTGGCAGCTGCTAGCCCAGAGGGGCTGGGAGAAAGGGTCTGGGGAGTGGAGGGGGGAGGGGGCACCCGTCGAAAACAGAGGAGACTCAGTTTGGCGGCGTCATCACAAGGAGTGGGGAGGGGGGGGGGCTCTGACTTTTTGGCCTGGACGGGGCGCAGCAGCCGCCAGGGCCCCACAGAGACTTGGGGAAAAAATGTGAACGTGTTCCGGTGGCTGAGCAGCGTGGCGGGGCGTGGCGGCGAACCTCCTGGGGCCTCGGCGGGGGTGTGGGGGGCAGCGGGGGCGGCACTAGGGGTGGGTGTGGCTGCCTCCACATCGTGGCAGTGCAAGGAGTACAAAGTTAAATGAATTCAAACCGGTCGGTTGAAATGGGCGGGCAATTCTTGGTTGCGTAACGCCGCTAGTGGGCAGTGGACCAACGCTCTTCCACACCGAGTCAATATCAAATAAAAGTTCATAAATTTACGACAATTTATATTATTTTGTATAACAGTATCGAATCGTTAAGTTACAAATTTCCTGTTGTAAAGTTACGCCAAATTGCTAAACTACAAATTGTTATTTTATTTTGTAATTTCACAAGACTTCTTAGATATATACAAAATCTCTCATTTTTTTGTTTTTGTATTTGAAAGAATAGTCAGAAATTTACATAATTGTTCCTCTCTAATGTGTGATCTCTTGCGGTACCGTTTTGTAAATTTATGGCATATTTCAGAGAGTGACGACCACTGACCACTGCTGAAAAGGGCAAGGACATTTTTGTAATGATTCATTGAGAAAATATAAGTTTTGGACAGTGGAACAGAAGAATTGCCTTAAGTTCTTCCCTACGACTTATTTTTCAGAGTGCTGTGTGCGTTCACAAAAGCGTTACACCATTATTTCTCTTGTAAATAGATTGTTGGGTTACAAGGTTTCTTTGAATAATGAGTCAAGTATGGCCTCAAATGTATTGGACGAAATATGACGATAAAATTAATAAAAATGGCCCTGCTCGCGCCCAAACTGCGGGAGGCGGTGGCCAGCCATCCAGTAAATGTGGCAACATGGCGGCCCAGACTGACATGTGGGGAACGCTAGGGTGGGGCGTAGTGCCGCCGTGAGAGAGAGAGAGAGAGAGAGAGAGAGAGAGAGAGAGAGAGAGAGAGAGAGAGAGACGGGATGATTAATTTAGAAAACCGAATAAAAAAATTTAGATAGCGCAACTAGGGCAGAAACAGTACGAAAACGGGCGGTAAATTTTTACTAAATGAAATTGTGTTTTGAAAATGTATTTACGTTTTATACAGTCGCAGACAGGCGAATTTGGAGATGGGAAGTGCAGGCCGTGATATCAGCAACAGCAGGCGATCATACCGGCCACGTGAGTCGGCCGCCAGCTCTCCCACGGCCCACCACTAGACTGGCACTTAAAAATCACTTTTTAGATATTTAAAGGTCTTAGGGTCAGACTTTGTTTCTTTCGATGAAAAAAAAAATCTATTTTTTT
>NW_026267287.1:371440-395173 GCF_000697945.3 Frankliniella occidentalis | reverse complement strand
CCCTAAGACCTTTAAATATCTAAAAAGTGATTTTTAAGTGCCAGTCTACCCACCACCCCACCCCGCGCTCACCCTTCGCCCGCTCCCTCTCTCTCTCTCTCCCTCTCTCTCTCCCTTGCTCCCACCCCCTCGCTCACTCCGTCCCGCGGGCACGGCTCTCTGACAGTTTGGAAATGGAACGTAGTGATGCGAAATCCCGCAGCGACCCCATTCTTATTATTCGGCGCCCGGCCTAGAGTACGCCCCCCCCCCCCTTTCCCTCCCTCTCTCGTTCTCTTGCCTTGCCACCTTACTCTCTCTCTCTCTCTTTCTCTCTCATATCGTTTGGGTTGCCGCGGCGGCGCTTTGCTCCTTTGCGCGACATGCCGTGGCGGGCCCGGAGCCTTCCCCAGAGGATTGGCGTGGCGCCCCCCCCCCTCTCTCCCTCTCCCACGGCGCCGCGGCTGCTTCGGAAAGGAATTATTTTTCACTGGGTCGGGCTGGCAGCAGGCGTGGCCCAGCGCCCCCCGGCTCCAGCAGCGCTCCAGCGGCGCTCGCTGGAGAGCAGGGCATGACGGCCGGGGCCCCCGTCAGGGGGTAGTGTGAGGTGGGCAGAGGGTCGGCCGGTGGGGCTCCGACGTCCTCCCTATTTTCGTGGGGTTCTGGCGGAGCTGTCTGTCGCCTCTCCTCCGACGCGACCCGGTGCGCACCCACCTCGCCCCGCCCAGCCCTGCGACAAGCTCGGGCCCGACGTGACTTTTTCCACGTGCTCCTAATTAAACTTGGGGCTTGTTCAATTAGCAGTGCTCGGCTGCCGCGAGCGTTATTTGTGATTTTCGACGACGACGTTGTAATCTTCACGCAAAAAAAAAACAACAGAAACACACACGTTACGGATCGCGGCCGCGCTCTCCTCGCGAACCTTTTGTTTTGATTGGTTCTCTAGACTCCCCCGCCCCCGGGCCGTGACAGCTGCGCGACGAGCTCTCCTGAGATGACCCATTGTATGAGATACGTGTGTGCCAGCCAGCCAGGGCCCCGGGGGCGCGTAGGGGAAGGGGGGGCCGGCGCGCTCGCCGCTCGCTCGCGGGCTTGAGGAAGACAGATAGAGGGAAAGGACTCCTAGGAATCTGACCCCACCGCACCTCGCCCCACCCCACCTCGCCCCACCCCACCCCGCACCCCGGCCCGCCTTGCCGTCGCGCCGCGCCGCCGCCGTTGCCGATTCGGAGGCAGCCGAGGCCCCCAGGCGCACGCTGGGGCCCACAACCCGTAATTTAATATGCGCTGCACATCCAGAACAATTATTATTTTTCAGCCCGGTAGCTCGGCCGCTAGGCCTTGCCCGACCCGGCCCCGCCCCGCCCCGCCCCGACCGGTTCGGGCGACGTCGGGACGCCTTGTGCGCCCGCCGGGCGCCTCGTCGCGTAGAAAGTCGAGCGCATACCTCTGGAGACCGTTCACACACTGATGTGAGCTCTTGAAACCGCGTGAAGACGGTCGTGATGTCGTCCAATGACAGGCCAGGATACTCGACCGGTAATCCGCGTCGTCATGGCTTCCGAAGGCTCTCGGATCCATTCCAAACATTTGTCTGCAAAACACGGAAAGAAAAGTAGATCGTTAGGAAACTACCAGGTTTTGTAGAAAGAAGGGTCCCTACCTAAACGTCAGCGACCAGGTCGAGTTCGGATAGGCAGACGGATGCGAGACGGTCAGACTCTAAATCATCATCGGGGGGTCCTCTCTCTCTCTCTCTCTCTCTCTCTCGCCCCGCTCCCTCATCTAGTCAACGTGAGCCTCCTTCAAATTAATTGCCTGCTGCTCCGCCGGGCGGCCGTAGCGCCGGGGCGGCCTGCCGTGTCTCCCGGTCTCCCGCCTCTCTCTCTCTCTCTCTCTCTCTCTCTCTCTCTCTCTCTCTGAGTAGGGCCTAGCCGGCCCCAGCCTGCCCGTCGGCTGCGTCGTGTTCGAGGACCCCGACGAATCGCTCGCCAAGATACAGTATCCTTTACATCGCCCGGTTGGCCAGGGCGAGGGAAAGAAAAAGGATTTGGTGTGGCTCTCTAACATGAAAAATACCAAGACCCCATACAACCAGTAGACTGTTTCGGAGCTGGATACAAGAAGATTATAATATGATAATTTTCAATAACGCCCGATTTTGTGCTTCTGACTAAGAGCGGGCATGTGTGTCGTACGCGGGTCCTAGACCGACAACCTTGACGGCTGCGACAGCCCTTTGGCTGCCGCTCACGAGTCTGGACAATGTGCGCCATTGTGCGTCGCAACCCCTTTTTGGAGCGGCCAGTAGAACGGGGTGGAGGAGAAGTCTCAATCTCCTCCTCCCTGCAACACCACGCTACGCTGCTGCTGCTACTCGCCGTCATAGATTAGCATATTTTGAGGTTAGGTTCCCATGTCTCCTTATATTGATTATTCCAAATGCCACAGGGCAGGCTGCTGCCTAGAAGTAGAAGCAGCACAGGCAATATTAAAAATTCGCTCCCGACTCCGATTAATCAGTGACGAAAATTATTTCCAGACGGACGACCGCTCGCCGCGGTCGGCACCGTTCCTTTCGTCCCGCTTCACTTTTGTTCTCTCTCTCTCTCTCTCTCTCTCTCTCTCTCTCTCTCTCTCTCTCTCTCTCTCTCTCTCACACTCACACACACACACACACACTCTCTCTCTTCCCTCGTTGTTGACCACCGGCCTTTTCGCGACCACCCCACCAGGCTGCGCCAAACCAACACCCTCCTCCCTTCTACTTCTCTTCCAGCAGTTGTTTTTCTCCCCTGCCTGGAGAGCAGACGGGCACTCTAAGGCCCTGGCCCGAACCCAGTGGAAATAATTATTTAGAAGAGAAATGTTCGTGTTTATTTTTGAACGACAGTTTTCGAAAATTATTGGTCCGTTTGCTAGTGGCATATTGAATCGCAGAATTTGGTGGTTTAACTTGATCTCGACCCGAACTAGTAGAAATAGTGAGATAACAGGGGGGGGGAGGGGAGAGGAGAGAGAGCTTAGAAAGAAGATCATCATGCTGGGAAAAAGGACGAGGATAGGATGGGGTAAAAAAAAGAGACTAGTCTGCCCTGCTCCGGGTTGTGTGGGGATAAGGTAGACGAACAGAGAGAGAGAGAGAGAGTGAGAGAGAGAGAGAGGCGGGGATGTGAGGAACGAATAGGGGAGAGGAGCAGATACCGTCATCCGTCTTCGTCACATGTGAAGTGAGCCCGCCTCCCCCTCTTTTTCTCCCTCTTTCCCTCTCTCTCTCTTGCTCTCCCTCTCTCTCTCCTGGGCACTCCTCCACCACGCCAGACGGGAGCCGCGCCGCTCCACGCACCGCTGCCCCCCCCCCCCCTTTTCCCTCTCTCCCTGCACCGCAGCAGCCACCCTCCGCGCTGTGACGCGAGAGTACTGTCTTCAAGAGAGGGAGAGAGAAGTGGCTGCGAAGTGTGTTGAAACGCCGCGATAGCGCCGTTATGACTGCTTGTGCGTGCGTGTGTGTGTGCGTGTGTTCTAATGGATCGGCGCGGGTCGGTATTGGCTCTCGGCGGGCCTCTCGGCGGGTCGAGGTGGGAGGCGGCGAGACCATTAGCGGCCCATCATTAAGGCAGACGCCATTTTAAAGGGGAGAGCGTTCAAAGGGGCTTCACACCGCGGGCCTTATCAACATGGCGGTCACTCCGAGACACGTTTGCGGCCGATAGCCGGGCAGGCCGAGGCGCCCTCCTTGTCACTGTGTACTGCACCTGCCGGGAGGGCGTCGCCCGCTCCTCGCTTACACAAACCTAGGGGCCACGCCACAGCAATACGCATCTAAGTGGAGGTGCCACGAAAATTGGCGACCCGATGGATGTTTTGA
Organism: Frankliniella occidentalis; assembly: GCF_000697945.3. NCBI lineage: Eukaryota > Metazoa > Arthropoda > Insecta > Thysanoptera > Thripidae > Frankliniella > Frankliniella occidentalis. Next base: position 391,326 of record NW_026267287.1, on the reverse strand, counting down.
TGGCCGTCTGACGCGGGGGCGAGCCCTGCTAGGGCGGATCCCGGTGGGGTTATTACAAACCGGAAGTCCCTGTGACAATAGTCGACGGGCGACGCCCCGGCCTTCTTCCGGTGAGCCGCGGTAAGCATTCTATGACGTGTACCCTCGCACTATTTCCCTGCCATCGCGTAGAGGCGAAGCAAAACATGGCATTTGGCTTATTGAAAAGCTTTAAAAAAAAAAAGTCGTCTTCTCAGTGTGGGAGATAATCTCTTCTCATAGCTGATGTTAATTCATCTGCAGGCAGGTCTTACTCAGAGCGCGCGATGCAAACAGAAAACACACACAGCCATGTGTTGCAGAGAGCCAACACCTATGCAAGCGAACGCTGCAAGAATAGCACGGTCCTCCCCCTCCATAAAATTTTCTTAACTTTTTTCACTGCCCTCATTTCTACCCCAGTCCCACCCGAGCGATAGTCGCAATTAGAGGGACCCTCTTGAAATTTCACTCTGAGCAAAAATCATTTGTACGCGACTCGGTTCAATTAAAAACAGTTCTTCTGCAACTTTAATTCTCTTGCGCCCGTGTTCTTTTGGTGTTTCTTTTAGTGTTCGTTTTTTTCCTTTTTTCGGTAAAAATGAATGCATTGAGATGGTTTAAATATCGCGGTTTAGAGGATGGAGGCCTCGGTCAGGATAATTTTCTCTCTTTTTTTTTCACATTTTAAGAGGATGCCTGTCGGCTGCCTATGCAAACAGGTCATTTTTGTTATTGTTTTGAACAAATACTCAAACTTTTGGTAGGAGTCCGCTCCAGGTACAGCGTGTGTCCTTCTCACCCTTCTCCCCCCTTCTCACCCCCAGCACCCGCCTCCCTCCCTCTCCTCGCACCCTTTTCCCTGAGGAGAAGGCGTCAGCCATGATCAATTGCTTCCGAAATGAGAATCCAAAGTATAATTTCCTGAGGGGCGTCCGTCAAGCCATCACGCCTTGACCCGGTGGAGGTGGGCTTGGATACACTGCCACGAACAACATTAACAAAAACTTAGACCTTTATTTTTAAGCCCCATCTGAATCCTTGCTAAGAAAATTAAGTTTCTCTGCATTAGATTTTGGAACGGAACCCTTTCCTTCTTGGTGGTCTAAATTTCCACTGCTTTGTTATTTTAAACCTCCCGATGCATGCGTTCGTTTATGGCGAGTGAAGGCACCTTTTTTGATTGATGAGTTATTACCGTACACTGTTAATTAGTCTCCAATCACGCCACAGGGCGCTTTGTGAGTATGGAATGGGAAGAAAACGAGAAAAGGGGCAGAGGGGTGGGGGCGGCGTACCGCTTGAGCGAGAGCAAGTCACCATCCACGCATCCATCTTTTAGCCGCGTTTGCGTCCAACAGGCACACACACCCACATCCAATGGGGTGAAACGTATATCAAATCAAACGTGTAAGCAGGCAGCATGTGCGCGCGCGTCTGTATGTGTGACACGCCAAGAAGTTGACGCGCCGGTGTGAAAGGGGCCGTAATTTACATGTTTATAAACACGGTTACGACTTAAATTATGGTGGGCGGTTGTAACCCCCTTCCTCGGGAGCTGCTTACCCCCCACCCGGCAGAATGCATTGCTGTCGCAGCGGCTGCAGCCAAGAGAGAGGAAAGAAAGAGTAAAGGACAGGGGGAGAGAGAGAGAGAGAGAAATGGGTGCCAAATGGACGATGAGCGCGAGCAGTCATACCACCATCGTGTGAGATTTATCCGCGTTATTATTTACGACGCGAATCACTTTTGGCAGAGTACTCCTAAACATCGGGTGTTATCTTACCGAATCCTCCTGCCGCGACCGGCTTTGGAAGTAATAGCGAAAAGAATAACAAGTGAGGAGGAACCCCCCCCCCCCCCTCCTTTTCCTTCTCCCTCTCTTTCCTCTCCTGCCCCGCTGATTCTCGCACCGTCGGTGCAATTACCACGCGCTGTGATCATCTCTCGATTACGCGTTCGAGCTGGCGATTCACGCTCACGTAAACACTTCGATACTATCGATTGCGTCGATCGGGTATGAATAAATGGAGCGTCGATTGCGCCGCTGTTGCACACTTTTTGGCAAACGCGCGCGATGTGGCAGGAGAAAAGGGGAGGGGGGCGTATCTTACACGAGACGTGCGTACTTGCTGGCGCACATCGCTGCATGACATGGCTGTTGTGCTTGTGAGCTGTACTTATAAATGTATCCTGAAGCACCAGGGAACTGGTTGCCTCTCACCTTTTTTCTTTCTGCCGGGTACTGTGTATAATCAAAATATCGTTAGCGCAATAGAGGCCGCTTCCAAAGCGCCCTCCTCAAGGACTCGCCGAGCAGTCCACGCCTCTAGCACTCGCCTAATATGATACGGAGAAGGGGGGGGTCTAGATTTAAAAACAACACCAAAAAGGAAATATGCAACTTGATTGGAAGATGGGCGGCCGCGTTTGTTTTACTCGTTTCGCCATGTTTATCCCGGCCATGTTGCTCTAGCCTGTCAGCAGGTTTGATGGATGATGTCAGATCGCTCCCTCCCCCCTTTTTTTCCACAGCGGCTCGCTGCCTCATGAAGGCTGGGGTGGGAGTACAGGGGAAGGCCCAACCTAGAATTCAGATTGGATGAAATAATTTTCTATAGCCCTTTTATCTTTATGAAGCATGTTTTGGTGTGCGTGTACGGTGTTAGTCAATTATAAGGTGGCTGGTTGGAAAGATTTCAGTAAAGAAGGCTAACGAGCCTTGTTTGTTTTCTTTTTTGTGTTGCAGAGAGGAAGCGAGGGCGGCAGACCTACACCAGGTACCAAACCCTGGAGCTGGAGAAGGAGTTCCACTTCAACCGCTACCTGACGCGTCGCAGGCGGATCGAGATCGCCCACGCGCTCTGCCTCACGGAGAGGCAGATCAAGATCTGGTTCCAGAACAGGCGGATGAAGTGGAAGAAGGAGAACAAGACCAAGGGCGAGCCCGGCTCCGGTGACGGTGACGGTTCAGGCGAACTCAGTCCACAGACTTCGCCTCAGTGAGATGAGGCCCCGGAAGAGCATACCTTGTTCTTCCACCACTTTTAGTCATTCTTCATGATAGTCACGCGACGACATTCAGTGCAAAGTGTGTTTGTGTGTGTGTGTCTCGCCCCAGTGGCTACGAGGACAGACATGTCGGGTCACCACGGTGACCCAGCTGCCTTCTATCACTGCTATTTTGTGTACATACCGTAGGGTAAAAGAAAGAGAGCGAGGACAAATGGAGTATGAGTGAGTGAGAAAATGAGGGAGTAAAAGGGTGCAGAAGCGTAATGATCGCTGCGAAACAAAGTGATATTTCTATTTCTTTTTCGAGTTAAGGATAGACCGGGTCAAGCGCGTCAGCCTGTTCTTCGACCAGCGCATTGATATTCTGAACTATTTCGATGTGCGGAAACTATGGATGTGTTCTCTTTTATCCGAGTCGTCTGCAGCCCTAAATTGTTTTAAATGTCAAAAAGCTCGTGTCACAATACCAAGTGACGAGAGTTTGCAAGAGTCTCTTTCAGAGTTGCTTTGCGGTGATATATTTTGGAATGGCCCTGTTTTTGGTTATAGACTTTTCAAAAGCGAATTTTGAAACGGCCTTAGCACTGCGGCAATTGATCTTAAACGGGCTGTCCGGTTCACTTGATTTTAACTTAAAATTAAGGAAAAATCAGAACACACTCATTTGTGTAATGTATTTACGGCTAGAAGCCTGACATTTCCGAAATTAAGTACTTGACTTATAGGTATCCTCCTTGCTCTTGACTACACTACCTCCCTACCTTACAACCAAAGAAAAAATAATTATAGTGTAGAAGACAGGTGAGCACACTGTGATTTAAGTGCAGAATATGTGATGTGCAAATTATCCTGTGCGCAAATTTGCGTGAATTGGTGTTTAACTCTCCTAAAACGGGTGTTTGTGTAAAAACATGTAAGTGAAGTGAAATCTAATGTCAAACTGGTTGGTGGCAGCCTGGATTAGCCGCCAATTCAGTGATGACGAGAGGATGACGCAAGCTACAACAAGTGATAACGTTACCTGTAGTGAAGCCGTGTGGCGCACTAAAACTTGGATTTCACCTGCGCTTCCTGGCTGGACAAACCATGTGAGTATTAAGATCAACGTGCTGTCTGTAGAGACTCTTGCAATTAGCTCTCGGCTTTCCTTGTGTTTTTGTTTTTCTTGTACGTCGAAATTTTTGTGTGCGGGAGGACATGGGTCTAAGCTAGGAATTAAAGTCAGCACAGCTTTGGCTGTAGCAATAACCTCAGATACGTAAACGTTTGACGGCTGCATACGAAATAACTGACCGCTGTCTAAAATTGTATGGAACAGATAAATGTATGATGTATTTTTTTCAGTGCTTTAAATTTGTCATTTAAGTATACAAGTAAATGTGTTATTTGCGTAAATAAGAATAGTTATTCTACGTGTTGTAGTAAATTTTTTAAAAAATTGAGAAAAAGAATCGCTATTACAAGTTAGCAAATTGTTTGGTTTTCACAAGTAACTCAATTGAGGGCGCTTTTGGCGCGTTATGAAACTTATGTGATAATACCAGAAAGTGTTAATTACTCAAAACTTGGATCAGAACATTAGTTTTGCGTTGCACTGCAAAGGTCCTGGGATGCAGCAGTGCGAAATTTTCAACCGTTCTATGTGCAATATTTCGATAGAGTGCCAAAAATGCTGATCAGTTGAGTTATCTGTGTTTTTGTTAACGCCCCGTTCACGGTGGCAAACATACCACAGTTCCTAGGACTCGCAAAGTGTCAACATTATTTATTATTCGTACAAGGATTCATACATTCTTAAATCATGTTGTCCTGCGCATCCTTGAAAGGGCATATTTCTGTTGTTTGTTAAGTGTTGCCTGTTTTCCCTCCACAATGTTTCGTTGAGAAAGTCCAGTGTATCGTATACCATTATATTTTACGTCGTATAAGATTCATTGCTGAGTGCAACACTGTTTAGTTGTAATTTGAGTCACACTCTTTCGGCCTACTTGGATTTGCCCAAATAACCGAGCCGGAGAAAGTAATGTTCAAAATTAATATCGTTCTTGCGTAAGCTGGAAAGACTGACCTCTATAGTCTAAAGTATGCCATATTAGGGTATATGATGTGTAACACTCGGTACCAGTTAATACATTATACAGAGCCATGTGATATTTTATGTCGTACAAATAGTGTCGGAGGGCACCCTACCGACGGTTTTCTCCTACTCTATGCACTCTGTACTCTTTGATCGTCTTTCAATCGACAGCACTAGTTTTATGGTTTGAAGTTTTAGGGAACGGTCCGCAGTAACATCCCGAGGCGGTTAGTGTGGACTGAGCTCTTTTATTTTCACAATCGTTGTAGAGTAAATTTCTTTTCGCTGTCACATTTGTTTGAATACAACACACAATAATGTGCTTCTAGTCCTACTTTGTAAATATGTAGCGTTTATACTTACTTAGGTGTTAAAATGTACCACAGGGTGTACAAAACTTACTGTGTATATGTCCGTTTTTATTTTTTATATTAAATTGAGCTTTTGGAACACCCTGTCTGTTTTGTTTCCGAATGGTACATAGTGCATAGGAGCAGAGGAAATGTGGAAGTCAGGTTCGTTTCCAGAAATGTCACGTTATGTATACGAACGCTTCTGTCGTAAACCTATTAAATTGCAACTGGTTTGTAGGTGTCCTGATTTATACTTTATGCTCAATAACTTTAACGCCAGATTGGATATTTTTAAATTAAATCGAGTATTATTGACGTGCTTCAACCCCCTTTACATACCTCAATACGATGTATATTAGTTTTATTTATGTTGTAGTATATTATTGAAGGGGTTGCAATACTCTTGGCGTTCAAAAGTGCAAACTTGTTTTAAAATTGTTTTGTTTTCGAACACTCTGATAGAAACACACCTATAACTCATTAATTTATTATCGTAGACGTGTATTGTACATTTAGGATATATCTAGTGTCCGGTTTTAATAAATAAATATATATATAAATATATGCAAATTCTATATATATAGCGATGATGCGTGTATGTAAAGAGAGTATGTCCCGATTCGAAAGCCTTGATTGTGTTTGAGATCAAAGTGAAACAATAAAATATGGTTGAATATGAAGGCGCGATTTATCAGTTACAAGCTATTCCTTTTCTGAGTCCTATAGGGTACGCAACGCATAGCATAACCGCACGATGTTAATTGAATTGAACCGCACTTGTGCATGTCACAGTAGTTTCCCCGAAAAGGCTGCAGATTACCTCACGCATAGCGAAATAGAAAGCACGGCCAAGAGAAGGGACGAGCGGGGCTGATAAGATTAATGGCCTTTCAGGGCGAGGAGCTGGGGAGCGGGAGCGTGAGGCAACGTCAAAAGGATCCCGACTGTGCTGCTGGTGGGGTCAGATGCGGCGAGGCCGCGAACTACGACTCGGACGAGGAGAATGGCACGAACCCTGCCGGAGATGCTCTGTGTGTGTGACTTGGATTTGCCCCCCCCCCCCCCCCCCCTTCTGGATGCGCCGCTACCTCGCGCTGGCCGTGGGAAACCGTCGATGATTTAAGATTATGGTCCTGGTTCAGGTGGCACGCGCCCTGTTTATAAAATGTAGCACCATTCAATTATGGGCGTTTTATGAGGTGTTTACGGGCTTTATCGTTCGGCCATAAACAAGAGTTATGGGTGCCGGGGAGCAGACCATTGAGGCGGCGGGCCAGGTGATTTGTCGTTGAGGCGGTAGCGGGTGAGACGTCTCAGTTTCGTGATGATGAGATGGGCAGTGTGCAAATTAGTATTTTGACAAGCATCACGCATGTCGTTTGTGTATTTTCTGCTATGACTAGTTTTTTAATAATATTTTTCTATTTCAGTAGTTGAATTGAAACACATACTAAAAGTAATGTACGCGTAAACTTGTCATTGATAAATCTAGTAATAAACCGGTAGACACTTGGAAGTGTTCAACTGCTTATATGCCCACTTTCTAGTGTTCAACAAGATTGTTGTGATCTTGAAAGAGTTCAGTTAGATGGTTGTGCACTTGAAAGTGTGAATTGGAAAAGAAACTTACCTGTTACACTCTTAGACACGCAAATCATCTGGATTTGCTTGTATTCAATTTGCTTTTCTATCCTAAGAGATGTACTTGTTTTAACACTTTACTGATGTGGTTAGTCTTAAATCTTATTTGTTTCTTTTAATTTTGTTATAATGTTTTTTAAAATTAAACTTCGTCATGCAATTTTTTGGTCAGACGCTCTCTAGATGCACTGCAGTTGGAGTACAATCGTTCCGAACGGCCTCCGCAGGGTGTGAGCCGCGTTAAGCTTTTGGTTACTTCGCCGGCACTTTTGAATTTTGGCGCCCTTTCCGAGTAGCATAGATTGGCTGGAGGGGAAGTGTGTCGGAGTCAAGGTGGGGATGCCGACCCCGGTGGAGGGGGTTCGCCGGGGCAGCGGGGAGGTGGGGGGGCCGGCGGGGGTGTCGCGGCGGGGGGCAGGCTCCTCCCTCCTCAGCTTAGTATCTGTCAGTCTCCGGTCTTTCACATTTGTCGGACTGCTGTCGGCCCGCCCACCGCGCCTAGCCGGCCTGAGACGCGCCACCTGATTGGCTGCCCCCCACCCCTCAGCGGCACTTTATAAATTGGGCTCATTTGTTATTTTGGCAAACAACAACAACATGAACCGGGCGCCATATTAGCTTCCGCGCTATGCGGTGCTGCCCCCTTGGCGGCAAATACGGAAACCATAAGGGAGGACGAAAAAACGAAGTCGGCAGGGAAAATGCGATCGATATAGGAGAGGGAGCCGGTTCCTGCTTAAATAAATATTAACTGCTTCATAATTAAAAAAATTTCTGTACGTCACCTAGCATACTGTTGTCCCCAAAGTCCGCCTCAAAAACATGTAGTTCATGCACGGTCGGTTGATGCCACTCAAATTCTGCACGCTCCAGACACCAATTTTGTAGGCAAGTTCAGGCAAAACTGTTTTGAACTTGAAAACTAATGGTTACCCAGTGAACGACTTGACGTCCGACACAGAGGCCTCCGCGTTCATAACTCAAAAGGGGCGGGCGAGCGTCTTGGATATTATTCAAATGTTTGTGCTCTGAGTCACTGCCGTCTGTTCACCACCAGACTCTTAATAATTAAATGATACAAGTGGAGCATCTCATCGGCGGTCCCCACCCGAATCAATCTTTGTTCGGGTCGTGCTCGCCGAGCCCGGCCTGCCCGACACGAGCCAGGAGGGGCCGACGCGGCCGCTGCCCGCTAGAAACGTCATGTTCGAACAGCCTGCACGCGGTGCGGCTCAAGCCGCCGTGCCATCGGCTGGGGCACGCTCTGGCGCACGTAATTCAACCATCAGGAAAACGAGCAAATGAATGGCGGCTGAGAAAGGTTCGAGCGAGTGGTGAGGAGGGGGTGGGGGGGATCTCTGTAAGCCCGCTCGTTGGCTAGACTTCATCTAATGCTAGGTATTTATGACTTTTTAAATATACATTTACATATGAGTGTGTCGATACGATCTGCGGCCGCGTCTAATGATGATGGCGGCACTCATGAGGGCCGAGGGGGCGTGGGGGGCGTGCCGGTAGGGGTGCCACTCGTTCATTTAGCGACACGTTTCTCCTCCGACTGCAATGCCGTTGTTTCCCACACCGAACGACGCCACGCGGCTGCAGAGGATCAAGAGACTCATCATCCCCGGCCGCTGGGTCGCACTCTTCCGTGAGCGGTAAGAGCAGCGGCCGAAACACTGGGAGAGAAAGGTAAGGCGTTTGCAGAGGTGCAAATGATATGCTCGTGTTGGTTGTTTTTCTTCAGAGCCCACGCGCAAACCTAACAACCCTTGCCCGGTAGCAAGGCACCGTCTTAAAAATACCGAACTACATGAGAACTTGATTTGTAAAATATCCAAAAAGAAATTGAACGAAAAAGTTTTGATGTCTCTTGAGAACCAAGTAAATCATTAGAAGAAATAAATATATATATAAATATATGCAAATTCTATATATATAGCGATGATGCGTGTATGTAAAGAGAGTATGTCCCGATTCGAAAGCCTTGATTGTGTTTGAGATCAAAGTGAAACAATAAAATATGGTTGAATATGAAGGCGCGATTTATCAGTTACAAGCTATTCCTTTTCTGAGTCCTATAGGGTACGCAACGCATAGCATAACCGCACGATGTTAATTGAATTGAACCGCACTTGTGCATGTCACAGTAGTTTCCCCGAAAAGGCTGCAGATTACCTCACGCATAGCGAAATAGAAAGCACGGCCAAGAGAAGGGACGAGCGGGGCTGATAAGATTAATGGCCTTTCAGGGCGAGGAGCTGGGGAGCGGGAGCGTGAGGCAACGTCAAAAGGATCCCGACTGTGCTGCTGGTGGGGTCAGATGCGGCGAGGCCGCGAACTACGACTCGGACGAGGAGAATGGCACGAACCCTGCCGGAGATGCTCTGTGTGTGTGACTTGGATTTGCCCCCCTCCCCCCCCCCCCTTCTGGATGCGCCGCTACCTCGCGCTGGCCGTGGGAAACCGTCGATGATTTAAGATTATGGTCCTGGTTCAGGTGGCACGCGCCCTGTTTATAAAATGTAGCACCATTCAATTATGGGCGTTTTATGAGGTGTTTACGGGCTTTATCGTTCGGCCATAAACAAGAGTTATGGGTGCCGGGGAGCAGACCATTGAGGCGGCGGGCCAGGTGATTTGTCGTTGAGGCGGTAGCGGGTGAGACGTCTCAGTTTCGTGATGATGAGATGGGCAGTGTGCAAATTAGTATTTTGACAAGCATCACGCATGTCGTTTGTGTATTTTCTGCTATGACTAGTTTTTTAATAATATTTTTCTATTTCAGTAGTTGAATTGAAACACATACTAAAAGTAATGTACGCGTAAACTTGTCATTGATAAATCTAGTAATAAACCGGTAGACACTTGGAAGTGTTCAACTGCTTATATGCCCACTTTCTAGTGTTCAACAAGATTGTTGTGATCTTGAAAGAGTTCAGTTAGATGGTTGTGCACTTGAAAGTGTGAATTGGAAAAGAAACTTACCTGTTACACTCTTAGACACGCAAATCATCTGGATTTGCTTGTATTCAATTTGCTTTTCTATCCTAAGAGATGTACTTGTTTTAACACTTTACTGATGTGGTTAGTCTTAAATCTTATTTGTTTCTTTTAATTTTGTTATAATGTTTTTTAAAATTAAACTTCGTCATGCAATTTTTTGGTCAGACGCTCTCTAGATGCACTGCAGTTGGAGTACAATCGTTCCGAACGGCCTCCGCAGGGTGTGAGCCGCGTTAAGCTTTTGGTTACTTCGCCGGCACTTTTGAATTTTGGCGCCCTTTCCGAGTAGCATAGATTGGCTGGAGGGGAAGTGTGTCGGAGTCAAGGTGGGGATGCCGACCCCGGTGGAGGGGGTTCGCCGGGGCAGCGGGGAGGTGGGGGGGCCGGCGGGGGTGTCGCGGCGGGGGGCAGGCTCCTCCCTCCTCAGCTTAGTATCTGTCAGTCTCCGGTCCGGACTGCTGTCGGCCCGCCCACCGCGCCTAGCCGGCCTGAGACGCGCCACCTGATTGGCTGCCCCCCACCCCTCAGCGGCACTTTATAAATTGGGCTCATTTGTTATTTTGGCAAACAACAACAACATGAACCGGGCGCCATATTAGCTTCCGCGCTATGCGGTGCTGCCCCCTTGGCGGCAAATACGGAAACCATAAGGGAGGACGAAAAAACGAAGTCGGCAGGGAAAATGCGATCGATATAGGAGAGGGAGCCGGTTCCTGCTTAAATAAATATTAACTGCTTCATAATTAAAAAAATTTCTGTACGTCACCTAGCATACTGTTGTCCCCAAAGTCCGCCTCAAAAACATGTAGTTCATGCACGGTCGGTTGATGCCACTCAAATTCTGCACGCTCCAGACACCAATTTTGTAGGCAAGTTCAGGCAAAACTGTTTTGAACTTGAAAACTAATGGTTACCCAGTGAACGACTTGACGTCCGACACAGAGGCCTCCGCGTTCATAACTCAAAAGGGGCGGGCGAGCGTCTTGGATATTATTCAAATGTTTGTGCTCTGAGTCACTGCCGTCTGTTCACCACCAGACTCTTAATAATTAAATGATACAAGTGGAGCATCTCATCGGCGGTCCCCACCCGAATCAATCTTTGTTCGGGTCGTGCTCGCCGAGCCCGGCCTGCCCGACACGAGCCAGGAGGGGCCGACGCGGCCGCTGCCCGCTAGAAACGTCATGTTCGAACAGCCTGCACGCGGTGCGGCTCAAGCCGCCGTGCCATCGGCTGGGGCACGCTCTGGCGCACGTAATTCAACCATCAGGAAAACGAGCAAATGAATGGCGGCTGAGAAAGGTTCGAGCGAGTGGTGAGGAGGGGGTGGGGGGGATCTCTGTAAGCCCGCTCGTTGGCTAGACTTCATCTAATGCTAGGTATTTATGACTTTTTAAATATACATTTACATATGAGTGTGTCGATACGATCTGCGGCCGCGTCTAATGATGATGGCGGCACTCATGAGGGCCGAGGGGGCGTGGGGGGCGTGCCGGTAGGGGTGCCACTCGTTCATTTAGCGACACGTTTCTCCTCCGACTGCAATGCCGTTGTTTCCCACACCGAACGACGCCACGCGGCTGCAGAGGATCAAGAGACTCATCATCCCCGGCCGCTGGGTCGCACTCTTCCGTGAGCGGTAAGAGCAGCGGCCGAAACACTGGGAGAGAAAGGTAAGGCGTTTGCAGAGGTGCAAATGATATGCTCGTGTTGGTTGTTTTTCTTCAGAGCCCACGCGCAAACCTAACAACCCTTGCCCGGTAGCAAGGCACCGTCTTAAAAATACCGAACTACATGAGAACTTGATTTGTAAAATATCCAAAAAGAAATTGAACGAAAAAGTTTTGATGTCTCTTGAGAACCAAGTAAATCATTAGAAGAAAGTGTTCAACGCACAAAAGTGAAAAAAAAACGTAAAATATGTAAAAAATCAAGCTTAGCTTGGCTAGAGGTTTAGCTTACATGTTAAGAGCAATCAATCGGACAGCACTGTATAAAGTTTTCGTGATTTGACTGAAAAAAATGTTACGAAAATATTTATTAATAAGAGTCAAGTTACCAAACTTTTCGTAAAGTTACAACTATATTTCGTACCAATCAAGAATTCTTTGTTCATAAAATTTGACAAAACATGTACACTTCAAGCTCTTTAATAAGAGTTAAATATTTTTCAAACCAATTCGTTAAATAATGAGTTTTCGTACCTTGCTAAAAACAAAGAAAATTAGCTAAGAAAATTCCGTAAAATCACGATAATTTTTTTAAACATTAGTGGGTACAGAGAGGTACCCTGGTCACCCTGATCTGTAAGGTGCCAGGTGGCCCCGTCAGACACAGTGTGCCACCGTCACACACTTGCCCGGCGCCACCGATAACATGATCAATATTAACGCGGGGCGGTGATGACTGTCCGCGCCGGGAGACTAATGCGACGGGAATAAAAAGAGCAGCAGGGCGGCCGGCGACGGCTGCGCGACAAAAGAAGCAGTGTTGCGATAGCCTATTTCCCTCGCATTTACGAGAAAAATCGTTCCCTGCGCCGCGCGCGTCTCTTTGTATCCAGAGACGAGTCTCGGGGACTTTTCTTCTTGCGATTTTCAGAGAGTCGTTTAGTCCCGAGCAGATGTCTGCGCTTATTCTCTTCTCTAGGCAAATAATAGTTGAGGAAAAATACATCGCTTTCCCAGTTTTCTTTTTGGTTCAGAGGGGGAAGAATAAGGGGGGCGTAAACGGTCCGGCAAAATTAATAAAAAGCTCTTTCGTTCGGGGCGGTGTACATCACAGAGTTGTGTCCGACTCCCCTTCCTACAGGGGCCGGACTGTTTTCACTTTGCCCTCCGCAAAAAGGGGCCGCAGAAAAACACTAAAGCGCCGCAGCACAAGTTTGCCGTAAGTTGTGCCGGCCTCTGGCTGCGCCGGGGGTCCAGCGGGGTCCGGCTGGGGCGGAGGCGCCGCGGGGGGTGCCAGCCGACCACCGAGTAGCTGGCTATGAGGAATTCTCCGCTCTGCTGGTCGCACACGCCTGAAAATGGGGGAAAATTCAGCAGCTGGGCAAGGTCCGAAGTGACAGTGTGTGAACAACCACACACGCACACACTGCCGACACCAGCGAGCTCACATACGTGTGTCAGCACTGACATACACACACATACACACACGCGCTATTTATTTTGCTTGACGTGCTTTTCAGAGGGAGTTTGAAGTCATAAATCTTGCCTTTTTTCATCTTTGTCTCGCTCTCTGCATCGGCCGCTTGTCCGTCTCGCTCCCACTGTATCATCCCGTCCCCCCTCTTTTCTTTTTCCTTTTTTTTCTATATCCACAAGGCATCAAGCAATGTCATCCAGAAAGGGGGTGGCGAAGGGCAGTGAGAGGGTGGTGCGGTATGAGGGGCGGCGAGCGAACTGGAGCCTTTCGCCCAGTGACGGGCCGAGGGGTGTGCTAAGAGCCGCATTCACTGCCATGGAGACCAAAAGGGTAAAGACCGCATTCACTAGAGGGACCAAAAGGGTAAGAGCCACATTCTCTAGAGGGACCAAAAGGGTAAGATCCGCATTCACTAGAGGGACCAAAAGGGTAAGAGCCACATTCTGTAGAGGGACCAAAAGGGTAAGATTTCGCATTCAATAAAATAAGGACCAAAAGGGTATGATCTGCATTCCACACTAGCAAAAGAGCAGAGGGGTAGAGAATACAGAGAAGGTGAATAGCACACCAAAGTTCTGCCCCCAACGATATGTCGCACGAACTTCAGCAGAGAGACGGAGAAAGAAAGTGCAGCAAACGACGTAACGCATATGACGCCTGCTACTACTCGTAAAAACCACCCTGTGCATAGAAGGCTGAAGTGTTGAATGCGGAATCATTTTTGATTTATTTTGGGCTAATATTCAGTGACGCGTAATAGGACGGTAGGACGCTATTGTCATGCAGGTTCCTGATGGAGTCACACGAAGTGTCGCCTACCTCGGCCCGCACCCTTCCCCTTCCCTCCGTCCTTCTGCCACTTCGGCCCGTGCTGTGTGCGCTGCTCTCGGGCCGCTCTCGGCGGGGTTGTTACGCCTTTAATAAGTCCGGGGAATTCCACGCACCCCCGCCCCACCCCCCGCGAGGTCCTCGCGCGCTATTTACATAGAATAATTGCATCGGTTACATAACGGGTCGGGTGGCGTATTCGCGGGGCGGGGCGACAATGGGCAGCGCGCGGGGCCGCAGGGGGTGGTGGGCGTCATGTGGGAGGTGCGAGGACCAGGGCACAGGCCGCCGCTTCTGCGACTCCGTCACAGGTTGCTGCTGCGAAATGGAGAAATTATTTTCGTTTCGTGATGCAGCTGCAACCGAGTGACTCTTTCACGCACAATGGCAACATAGCAATCAAATGTGTCCTCAATACGAGCGAAATGTGTCATATTTTCGCAATTTACAATTTTTGCAATGAATAGGAGACCATTCCGGCCGAAATATTCTCAAAATAGAGTAAAAACGGTGACGACATCTGACGCAAGCCTTTTCAATCCGTTTTAGTGACAACGAAAAATGGATGTCTCAATAAGAGGCGATACAAATTCCGATAACAGATTCGAAATAAATCACATGTATGTTTTCTATATCAAGTAAACTCTAAGGCAGACGACACTACTACACTGGAAAAACTAACGTTACCGAGGTAACGTTTCTTGACGCGACCACACCAGGTAACGTTTGGTGATGCAACCAGTTTGTGATGGCCCTATCCTTTTGCATGGGGAAGGTCGCATCAGGAAACGTTGCCGGTCTTGGTCACATGATGAAACGTTACCATGGTAACATTAGTTTTTCCAGTGTAGCTTTTTGACATAATTCTGTGCGTCTTCTTTGGTTCGCTCTAAAGGCATCAGTTGCTGTTCGAAGATACGGAACGGAACCCAGAGCGAGCACTACGAGAGGAGAGGGCTTCTCCTCGGGGACCAAAAGTTAGCAACGAACGCAGCAACTGTGGCACCAGCCCCTCGAGCGGCAGCGGGTGAGGGCGGGACATTTCGTACCGTACGAATTAACCCCCTACGATTATGACCCGAACACTGCACTGTAAAATGCTTTCAAACTACTGTATATTCTTTGTAACGTTGCAAATAAATATCGAGCCTCATATCGCTGTTATGATTCTTGCAAACTATACATGTTCGCACTGCAGAGAAATGGTTTGCCAGCTTCCAAAGAACTTCGTATTACAATGCTTCAAAATTTTTTGCGAGCTGCAAAGAAAATTGTTTGCAGCTCGTCAAATCTTCTCTGCAAGCATATTGCAGTATGCATAGTGGAGAATCGTGAAATTTGGCACCGATCTCGAAAATAGACAGACAGAACTCACTCGCTCGCTTTGCAGCTTCTCGCTCGAGCCCGGCGCGCCCTCCTCAATGGAATGCCCCTATAGCATTACCTGCGCATCGACATCCCCCAGCGAGACTGACGGACAGGCCAGCCTTTTCGCTTCGCTCTCATTTGGACACGGTCGCCGAGGTCAAGCCGTCAGTCAGCAGCACACCTGGGCGGCACACCCTGAGAGAGAGACAGAGAGAGAGAGAGAGAGAGAGAGAGAGAGAGAGAGAGAGAGTCAGACCGCAACGACAAACACTGAGGTGGTTCGCATAGCGGTGTGTGGCGACGGCCCAGTGTTATATTCGCAGAGAAAAGCGGACCGGTTCAGCGACAGACAAAAGCGATGCGCTGGCCAGTGACCTCTGCCCCGACCTTCACCTTTGTCTCACACCAGGGCGCCACCCAGCGTCGCCTCCACTGACCTGCCGCCCCCAAGGCGCGCGCGCCAGGCCAAGATGCTGCACTGGGGTTGAAATCAGTCCAATATTCAAGAGAGGGGAATACTTAGTACTTGTCTTCGACCCCTTTAGTGAGTGGTCGTTTTATACCTAAAATCGCTTTAGTGTAGGTCCCAACTTTTACTCAGCCACCCTGCTATCCCGGCGCTACTGCAGCCTCAGAAGAGAATTCGGTGTTACTCTCGTCTTTCATGACACGGGGTCTCTCCCGGGAGACGGGGGCGCAGGACACGCTCGACCGTCCAAGCTCGCGCACTCTTCATTTGCAAGTCCGATACGCGGGTGAGAAGGTGGGGTGGAGGAGGGAAGACTGGGGACTGGGGGAGAAGGGACGGTCCCAACGGGTTGGAGAGTCACTCACTGGGCAGAGCGGGGACTCTCCTTTTAATTTGGGTCGGATCGATGAATGGTCATGGAATAATTGTCGTTGTGGGTGGAGAAACGGCTTAAGCACGGTCCCCATCATGAAAAGAGGGCACACAGAGATAAAATTGATAATTATTTATTGTATATAAAGTACAAAAGACTTATAACTGAACATCAGTAGTTAACAGACTGATAGGTTTAGGTCAAGAAAAAGATAGAGAGGCAGAGAGAGGAAGAGAGGAGAGGGGGGGGGGGACTCGCAGCGCGTTTAGAGTGCCCTTCCTTCTCACTCCGATCAGGGTTGGACGAAACTTCCAGCGGCGGCGCGGCGGGCACCGAGCGGTGGCGGGCACCCCCCGGCTGGTGCCCAGCTAGAGCCCGGCCGGCGGGCCCTGGCTCTAGCCCTGGCGGGGCCCTGCAGGGCGGCGCGTGGCAGGCCGGGCCAGGCTCCACCCCCGCCCTTCCCTTTTTGCTCTGTGCCTCGCTCCCCTTTCCATCCTATCTCTGTGTGAGTGCAGCAAAACTGATTGCAGTCATTACTCCTCCGACAACATTGACATTTTTATTAATGCGTGTGTGCTTCGCCCCCTTCTCCGCACCGCTCCGTCCCCTCCTCTCTCTCCCTCTCACCACCCCTGTTCGCTCTCTGCTTCTCTCTCTCTCCCTCTCTCCGGACCGCCACCACCACCATCTCCTTCTTTGAGCGCGTCTCTGGCGATGGCAGTACGCGGTAGGCGTTGCAATACTCAAAGACTCTGCGCCGCACATATGGCTGCTACCGATATCCGGCCAATATGCCTGCTTTTGATACAACTACACGAGGACAGAAAAAGGGTATGAAATGTATATTTTTTTCGTTCATCCCCCTACGTTTTTGAACCACCTGTACGTCATGTGAGCGATCAGGGCGAGCACGCCATACCCGGCAGGACGCTGAGGTACCCGCTAAGCACGCCGCCCGCGCGGCACCACGGAGTGTAACAGCAGCCGCTGGGACCCACGCGGGCATGACCTATGGCAAGCGGGACGGCGCAGCAAGACGCTTGCGAGAAACAAATGGCCGGCCATTTGGCGTTTTCAAAAGGAAACCCTGAGCGATACGGACTCTAAGCGAAAATGATACCTTTTGTGGCCTCTCCCTCTCTCCCTTCTCCCTCGCTCTGCCTCTCCCTATACACCCTTTTTGGAGAGCATTTTCATCAGCGTCTCCACCACCTTTTCTACAGAAATGTTTACCAGTCTCTTTCTTTAGCAGTCCCCTCCTGCGTCCCTTTGCGCCCAACATGGCTCGCTTGCTCCTTTTTTCCCTTCCTCGCTCCCTCTCCCTTTTCTTTTCCTCTATTTCCCGTCGCTCCAGTCGCCGGGACGTGAAAAATTTCCTATAGACGTTTGAAAAATTGCGTTTAAGGGATGATTCTATTCCAAGGTTCATTTTTGTCTCCACAAGGCATTTTTCGCCCCCAACCCCCTTTTGCTGAATTCTCCAACGTCGGAGCTCTTACTCTAGAAGGATATAAAGCTCCGCGGACAAAACAATTTCCTGCTTTACAGCTTCAAAAACCGTGAAAAGAATTCCACCAGAAATGAAGGAAGCTGGATAAACAAAAGCCAATTATAATTGAACATTTCTCGATAAAGTTCATACTTTACTTCACTTTGGGACCGCCCGTTATGCGCTGTACATCAATTTCATTTGGATTAGTATGGCATTTCCATATGTTAATTGAGAGATACATGTACGCAAGTAGACACTTTGGTTCGATTTTGGGGGGGTAGATGGTAGTTTCGTGTTACAGAAAAGACAAACAACCTTCGCAAATTGTATTTCACGTGGACCACATAGCCATCACTTTATGCCAGTACATGTTCACGCTCGAGCGCTACTATGTAATGAGAATAATGTGGAAAAAGAACACGTGATGTATATCAGCTGATGTAGGGGAGTCACACCGCGAGGCGCCACGCCTCGGATGGCGCCGTGTCGCTATGGTTTTATAAATGCGTCGGAATCGATCACTCGGCATTGTGTAATGTGCGCGCCTGGCGGGGCGGGGCGGGGTGGTATGGGGCGGGGTAGGGCGAGGTGGGGAGAGGTGGGGCGGCGTAGCGTGCGGCCTAGCAGCAGCGAGCCCCCGGGGGGAAAGGGGTGCCCCCTACCCCGGCGCGGCCGTGTTTGAGGCCCCAGGAGCTGACGTGACAACACAACTCCGGTCGCAATCAATTCGCGACAAAAGGGGGCGCCCTTTCCCAAACAAACGGAAAAAAATGAAATTGCGTCACGTTATCGGAAAAGAAAATGAAAATAAATTACACGTCTCACCTTACCAGCCTTAAATAAAGAAATGTACATTTTCGCACTTTGAAACAATTTTAGCAGTACCACTTGAATGGAGTAAAGGGTGAAGAGTGGAAGCGACAGGGGTGACGTCCGTCGCGAGGAGGTCCGAAGAGAGGCTGCTGAGCATGGCGATGGGGGGGAAGGGGTGGCAGGGAAGGAGAAGGCGGAGAGGGGGGGGGGGGAAGGGGGGGCGTGGGACCGCGCCATTCCATTATACGTCGACTGCGGCGTCATTCGTCTTGGACAGCGCCATGTCAGCAGCACACACACATGAGCACGCATGCGCGCGCCACACACACACACACACACGACAGTATGCACACAAACAGAGCTGAAGTTGTGTGTGGGTGGATCCAAAGTCGCGCGCGCCACCTACCAACCTGTCGGAGCGAGTATGCGAGTATGTTTGCAATACTGAATATCGAGTAAATTGGAAACTGCTGCCAGAAAATTAAAAAGAGAAACAAACACGCCCAGTCGCGACAAAAAAATAAAAAGTTTTCCTTCTTTTCGCTTCTGTAGTAATAATAATAAAAATATATGCGACGAAGTTGTCCTGTCGCGCAACGACGCGCCTCGCGCCGGCCAGTGGCGCGCGCGCGCGCGCAGACACACCTTCCCGCTCATTATTCTACATTTCAAATTTAATTAAGACAAAGTTAGTACATGCACGAGTCGTCGCCGTGGCCACACCCTTCACCCCCAGAGCTTCTCTCTCGAAGGTGTGCGACCCCACCTCCTCCTGGACGTACGCAACGTTCCGTCCCATGCTCTGCCCCCCCCCCCCTTCCCTCTCTCTCTCTCTCTCTCTCTCTCTCTCTCTCTCTCTCTCGACAACCTGTTAGTTAGGCCAGTGGTAATTTGAACAAACGCTGTAGGTGTGCTCCTGGTCTGCGAAGCTGGGCAGCGAACCAAAGAGAGGGAGAGAGACAGAAGAGAGGGGAGGACCAAAGAGTAGGAGAGGGAGAGAGAGATGAGGAGGGGGCGACAACGCAGTACGTATGCAAGATGATGTCCGGACCGCAGCGTTGCGGACGGGGCTGCCACCGCCGGCCGCCCCCACCAGGAGCTGCCGGCGCTGCCGCTGCGTCAGACAAATCCAGCCCCCCGGGCGCGGTGGACGGGGTTGTCGATCAGTTTCCACAGAAAGCCGGCCGGTTTGTCAACGTCAGCATTCGACGTGCATGCAGCTCCAAAGGTCGGCGGTGCGGTGCTGCCGCCGGCGGCGGGCAGGACACCCCCAGGGTGCGGGCCGG
>NW_026267287.1:335043-370971 GCF_000697945.3 Frankliniella occidentalis | reverse complement strand
TCCCCTCCGCCCGGTCATCACTCATATTCACTTGTGTCTCCGCTCTACAAATGACGCATAAGTCCGTCTGTCTGTGCCACACAGGCCCGCCGGGGCCGCCCCTAGGGCAGGCCCGCGCACGGGCGGCAAGGCGTCGTCTGCTTCTAGTGGCAACGAAATTAATAACAGCTCTAAGGAGGGGGGTCCTGAGGGGATCCGAAGGGATCTAGAAACGGCACGAACTGCCG
This sequence comes from Frankliniella occidentalis, assembly GCF_000697945.3. Taxonomy (NCBI): domain Eukaryota; kingdom Metazoa; phylum Arthropoda; class Insecta; order Thysanoptera; family Thripidae; genus Frankliniella; species Frankliniella occidentalis. The sequence goes on along the minus strand of NW_026267287.1, from coordinate 370,744 downwards.
TATGCCGCGTGCGCGATACTTAGTCAAACTATTTTTACATTTGTTGAGGAAATATACTTCTGGTAAACTTGTAAAAAAGCACCAAAAACGCATATAAACGTGTCTCTTGTATGACAAGAAACACATAGAAAGCTACTGTAAACCTTGGTACTAGTATGTTATAAAAATGGTTAGGCCTACAGTACTTTGAAGCGGCGTTTACGTGCGCGTTACGCTCCGTGGACCTCCTCCCTCTCTTCCTCGACCCCCACCCCCTCCCCTCTCTTTCCTCGTGTGCCCGGCGCTGTAAGACAAACGTGCTCCCCTGATGCCCGCCATGAGTCACAGGTCTTTTACTCGTTTGTTTTCAGTGAGTGCCACCAACAATCGGACTGGCGGACTTTTCCGTCCCACTCGGCGTGCCACCGCGAAGTATATGGTCCAGTAATGGCGTAGAGCTTGTTCCTGAGACCGTCAAAGGGTGTCCACTAAAGAATTGTTCAACATAGCAAAAATGAAGAAAAAAAAATTCCACGGTGTACCTAATCGGGTGAGAACAGTGAGCGAAATATTAGTTAATCCGAGTCGCAGTTTTCTTTCCCTTTTTTTTGCGAGAGAAAGGCTCCTTGCGCAAGTAATGCCAGCGCAAACGTCATGTGACACTAGTCGTTATTTTCTCCGTCATTTCCCTGAAAGGAGTGAGCAGCGCGAGGCTCTGGGCCGCGAGGAGCACGGCGTTATGCGCGTCGGGCGCCGTCAGAGCCGCCGCCGTCGTCAGCGTCCCGAAGATGGCACCATCAAAATGCCGTCACCCCGGCGACACGCCACGACCCCTGAGAGATAGGCAATCCGCCGGAGGGCCCCGTCCTGGTCCCGACCGGCCCGACAGCGTCGTCCCGGGCGGCACATCAGCGGCGCGCCCCGACAACTTATTCCCAGTGTCGCGGAGGAAAGTAAAGACCGCGGTGGTGAGCAGGGAGGAGATGGCAGCCGCACTGGAAATCCAAGTGTACGAACGACGCAAACCTGCAGGTGATTGAAAGAATTCACACGTACGCAAATGATTAAAAACATTTACACACCTTCATAGGTGTGCCACAGAATCTTCACCCACATGGAGGGTGTGAATGAGCATTTACACACTTGGGGCTCGTAAACGACCACACGGAAAAAAATGAATTGGTCGTCACAACTAAATATTAGTTAATTTCGTGGCAATCGATCAAAAAATTGTTGAGGTAACTCATGATTTGTTGTCAGGACCAAGATTAAGTTGCCAGAGCCAAGAGTTGGTCGCTAAAACCAAGCACGTTTGCTGCAGGAGCCAATTCGTGGTTTGTTTTTAGAACGAATGCGTTAGCTCAAGCACCGAACAGCTTGTTCTGACAACTTAATCTTGGTTCTGAAAACAAATTATTAGTTACCTCAACAATTTTTTGATCGATTGTCCCGAAATTAACTAATATTTAGTTCTGACGACCAATTCATTTTTTTCCGTGCACCTGTCTAATTGTACGAGAATCTCTATTCATTCACCTGCAATAAGTGTGTGAATATTTTGTCGTTTACAAACAAGCATGTGAATTTTTTATTTCATTCACCTGCAGATCTGAATTTCCAGCGCGCAGACCTGACGAGAATAGTCCTCCATGCGGCGCACCTGTTTCGGTCCCCCACGGCAGCAGAGCGACACTCGGATCCCCGCTTGAGTTTTTTCATTAGGTTATGAGCGGTGCTTCAAACAAACGGCTCCTGCTTTTGTGTCTGAACAAGCATTTTCTCGCCATCCTTCAACCCGTGCGCTTTTGTATGGTGCGAATGCGAACGTATGCTTCAGTGCTACTGACATCGGGCGCGTTCAACTGACGAGGAAACATAGGTAAAATTTTGAACAATTTAAAGGTTATTTATATAGAAATCGGGTGCCTATTGAAATGTTTCTTAAACCTCACAATTAGTTCTGCCCTATATAGGGTAGACGTGGCTTTCATATTAACATTTTTTAAAAATTTAAATACTGTTTGTAAGGGTTACTTGTTAAAGTAGTGTCCTGTGGACCATAATTTTGTTCGTCTTGCTTCATTTTCTACCGTTAAAGGCGGTAGAGGGATATTTGGTACCAAAAGCAGTTTAAGGCTTAATTAAACCCCTACTAACTGTGAGGTTTGGGAAAAATTGCAAGTGCCATGTGACTTCTATAATGATAACGTTAATTTTTTTCCAAATTTCGGCGAATCGGGGATTAACACCTGGCAAGGTTCCCTTTGTGAGGCATGCCTTGGTAAAGCATAACTGGGAGTGTCAACTGCTAAACTACTGGAAAGTGGAACTGTGTGACCTGAGAGCTTGGACTGCAACACTCGCTGATAACGGTCCAGGGTCCACATATTTCCAGTCAACGAACCAGGAAGTGTGCTATGTAAGGTCGGCGAATGGGTTGTAAATAATTCCAAGTGAAAAATAAAAACATTTTTGTGGTGAGTGCCCTGTTTCGTCGCACTTCCCTTCTTAAAATAATTAAAAAAGTGTTACATTAAGTTACAATAATCTTACGTGCACTTTAAACATGTCTGTGTCACTACAAAGTGTACCGGAAGAAAGTTGACGCCGCAGCAGGGACTTAAAGTATTGACATTTGAACTGCCGTACTTAAGAGGTTTATCGCGGGAAAAATGTAATATTATTACTTTGCGTCGAGTTGGGGGCTGCTCGTTAGGGTGGGATGGTGTTGGTGTATGACGGGTCGCGGCTGATTAAACTCGCAAATGAGTGCAGATCCATCACGGGGATGAGCGCGTCATTACACACGCAGCCTCCCACGCCAAATCGCAATCTTTGGTTCGTGAAAATATATGCCATTTTGTGCATTATTTCGTTTAAGCATTAAATAAACATAATGTTTCCAGCTTTTTTCTCTTTTCTTCTAAAGTTTTCATTTCGGAATTGAACTTTATTTTTTTCTCTCCTAGTTTAATCTCCTGTTCTAAGGGATCGGATGTCAGTGCGCGGAAGGAAGCGCGCCGTGCGGCTCGGAAATGCCCCGTCATTAACTGGTAATTGCGGCTTTTAAAACTTTTGGCACGCCAGGCGCAGTGAGGGCGCATCCGAGACATTCCGGCGCCCTCTGCGGACGTAGCCGCGTGCACCTCGGGAGACCAAAGGGCTAAGGGAACACCACTTTGGAGAAACGATCGGGGGGAGTCAAGTCGAAACCGAGCATCGCAGATTCATATAAGGTAGACGACTTTAAAAAATTAAATTATTCGCACGTACGGAGGTCAAACCACCAGACCCTGCGTTCACAGCCGAGACGGAATTGTTCCTCATTCATCACGAAGACGTTTTCAATAACCGTCTGAAGTACGAGGGAATGCGTAATCCTATTCATTCACGAGCGACTTTATTCATTTCCCAACGCGTTAATGAGACCAAAGATAAGGAGAGTGCAAGTAAAGCTCGTCAAAATGTTCGCACCAGAGAGCTGCGGGAAGAGGGAGAGCGAGTGAGTGAGAGAGAGGGGGGGAGAGGAAGAGAGAGGAGAGAGAGAGAGAGAGATTATGATGTAATGCACAAGGTACGCGGGGCTTATCGTAAGGGGCGGATCCCTTTTCATATTCTCCATGAAGATAAAGCGCGGCGGTGGCGCGGTTTCAATTAAATCAAATAAGGGAAGGAAGAAAAGCGGACGCGCCGACGTGCAAGATTAATCAGGGCTCATAAAACTTTTAGAGGGCTCAATGAATAGCAGCTAGAGGGTTTTACTGCAGGTCTCATGTAAGTTTGCAAGAGACTTTTGAGTATCCTTCTTATCGTCTCGCCATATCCGGTCACGGTGGAAAATCATCTTGTCCAATCCAAAAGCAAAGCCCATTTTTAAAGGTGATATTGTTTTGCACTAAGCAGGCGCACCGTTCTCACTCGAAGGGTTGTCTTTTCAGAATCCCGGGAGAGGAAGACACACCCAGAAAACCGTTAAGTCCAGAGAGCCAGATTCAAAACCGATGAAATTTTAGCTCTGGAAACCATAATTTATACGTGACGATCGATAAAAGAATTTAGTCTGGATGACTGAATTTGTTTGTTGCAGTCTTTAGTTGAAAATGGGGTTGATAAATTTTATTCGGTTTTAGGAACTAAATTTTTGTTTCTTGCAACCCTGATTTACTTGTATCAACGAAATGGATATCTGGGTGCAAACACCGCACAAACGAAAATGTTCGTGATTCTCGCTATCACCCCTTAAGACATCGAACAACTATCACTTCGCCTGTCTTCCCCTCCCCCACCTCCTCCTCTTTTCCTCGCCACAATGCAAATAACAAGAATTATAAAACAGCAGTGAGTGACACAATGGTAATGAAAAGGGAAGCGGCCCGGCTAAATGAATTAATCAAGGAGCCCCGCATGCGCCCAAAATTCGCGTCCATTTTTCTCTCTGTCAATATGAGCCGGGCGGGGCCACCCCTTTTACTATTGCAATGCCCCCTACCCCGCCCCCCCCCCTCTCTTTTTCTCTCCCTCTCTCGCACAGTCCGCCTTACGCCCTCCGTATTTTTGGCTATAAGCAGCGTTCGGGAGCTTTTCCGCGCCTTTTCTGTGCATTTTCGTGATTACTTTTTAGTCTGAACGCGCGGGCGGGAAGCAGCGCCGGGATGGAAAGGAGGTCGATGACGGCGCCTCGTACAAAAGGTCCTCATTGTCTGTCCCTTGAAAGGGAGGCGCCCGAAAGGCCACAAGACGCCAGGAGACAGCGGGGGAGGGATCCGACTTCCTGCAGGACACAAAGGTGCGCAAGATGACGGACGACGAGTTTTTCATACCCCACGTTCGCATTATCAAGGCTTTTAATGCACACTGCCCCTCTCATACTTCCATTTTGGGAAACACGAAGAAGAAAAATTTGAAAACGCCAGTATCATCAGTTTAAAAAAAAATGTGGCTGCTTTGCAGCTTTTGTAATTGCGGCACGATCACGAACGATTTCTTTTGTAATGTAATGCGATCACGCGAAAAAATAACTCTGTCGTAGGCTTACGAAGCAGTCAAATCCTTGGCAATATAGGGCAATTCCTTCGCAAAGGGTTTGTCAGTGTGGGCAAGGGTGAGACGAAAACCAACATGATGTATTCCAGTCGTCCAATCACGGAATGGAATCCATGACATTTCCATAGTGCCTCCGCAGGGGGGAGGGGAAGACGGGCGCGAGAGCTCAGCACCGTCACCGAGGCTGGGTCCAGATTCACCAGCGAGACAAGGCCTCCGTCAACAGCACCGGGCTCCGCCGTGCTCCGCCGCTCCGAGCACCCCGCCATGTCGGCCACGATGTCACAGCAGAGATCATTAATCACAAACCCCTCGCGCATAGATACGGCGTCATCGGCCGAAATGGCGGGGGGCCCAGAGCAAGCCTCAAAATAAAACTGTTTAAAAAACAAACACAAAAAACTCTAATTTTATCTGAATTTTTTTCATGTTGTTTGTTTTAGTGTGTTCTTTAGGACCGTGTCTTGCAGTCGTGTCCTATGATTCACCCCCACCGCGACCTCACCTCCTGCTCCAGACACGCATCCGTCCGTCCAGCATCCAGGTCCCATGGACCATCCATCAACCTCACGGCACATCACATCGCGTGGCGACCATCGTCGGATCAGCCGGGTCCCGGGGTCGCTGCGACCCTGAGAAACACGCCACAAAAGGACGAAACACGACGGGGAACACTCGGAAATAATGGAAAAGCTACGATCAAAGCCTAAAATGTGCGTTTTCCTCTTAATGTTGTACATTTTTAAGGGTCGGAAAACAACTTTTGACCTTTTTTTTTTTGCGAGTAATCCAAACACCCAGAGGGTTGGGGCAGGGGGTAGCCCCAGATACAAGTCAGATACACTCAATGAAAGGGAAGCCCGGGGCATGGGCGCCGCGCCGGACAGAGGGGGGTGTCTGGAGGTGGCGGGGTGGGGCGGACGGAGGAGGGTGGCGAGGGAGGGGGATGGCGACATTTGTCTTCCTCAGACTACTGTCACCCCGACGTCCCTCTGTACACGGCGGAGGCTCACCCTCCAAAGACATCCCCCCGACGACGGACGCCCCCCCCCCCCCACCCTGTCAGCCGTGCTGCGCTGCGTGCCTGCCAAGCAGGAGACCCTGGAGAGCCCCAGCCAGCTACTGAGATCCGGTCCGGGTCAGTCCACCTCGCCAAGCTATCATACGACAACTATTGCACCAAACCTAACCGACGAGGATAGCCACCGGAAAGCGTATTAAAATCCTATATTTTTCCAGCCACTAACCCAGGTTAGTAGATATAGCTATACAGTGGTTGTTATTCATACTTATAAGCGGAACTTTGTTTGGTTTCAATATCGATATCGTTCGTTAAATTTTGTTAACGCTACTTTGCCAATTTACCGCAGGAACGAGTTGTAAATGAATGTTATGACGCATTCGGCATTTAATGCCCTTCACTCAGCTGCCAGCTGCCATAGAGCGCGTTCAGATTAACACATTCCACATCCCCTCCACAAAAGTGAAATATTTTTCCAGGGCAGGTATATGAAGCAGTGCAGGTTGCGTCCGGAAGAACCGGCGATGGAGGTCTTTGGTCGGCACAGAAACCGCTTGTGGCCGTATAAGGGTTTTCATGTTTCTTAGATTTCCATACGGAGTTCATCTTTTTAGTGTCTTTTCTGTTTCCAATCTTACTATTTGCCTCGTGGTACTATCCTTTTCGTTGTAGACATAGTGTACGGTATCATGTCACAACCTGATCTGAAGGTGCAACAGTGATCATTGCAAACTGAATAGTGCTTCTGGCATGAACGCAGTACCTAAACGTGTGCAAGAGGTACACAAAATGGGTACATTGAGATGTCCACTGTGCGCTCATCACGTCCAGTGAGCGTACAGTACTTTGCATACAGTGTGCAGTGTTCTCTCTTACGGGTTTTCATAGTGGAGTGTACATACAAGGATGCCTGCACGAGTGCAGGATATCACTTCGCTGTGCACTATTTACATTCGCATTAACACGCGTGAGAAAGCGCCGGTCTTTGGCGGGCCGGGCGGCCATGCGCGTTGTACACTCGAGGAGCCTCGCGTCCTTGCTACAGGCCGCGGGGTGGCACGGCCTGGGGATTGAGGAGGGGGGGGGGGGGAGGTCGCGAGAGGAATTCGGATGTTGTCCGCCATGCCTCTTACATGTGTGGCGTGTCAAGTGGTCCACACATCTCGGGGAAGAGAGAGGGAGAGAGAGGGAGAGAGAGGGAGGAAGGGTGGGCGGAGGTGAGGGTGAGGGAGGGACGAAGAAAGAGAGAGGAGAAAGAGAGGGAGAAGCCCGGCGAGCGCCACGCCAGCTGCCACTCAGAAAAAGGAGGTGGGGGAGGGGATGGGAGAGGGGGGTAGGGGGTGCTTCGTGTGCTTCATTAATCATCTTCATAGGGGGTTAGCGGAGGGGGTGGGGCCGTGCGGGGAGGGGTGGGAGGGAGTGTGTTTTCTGTCCCGCCTGTACGTGCGTGTGCGCTTGCGTGCGGCGGCCCCCGGTACAGTACCTTCAGATCAAAAGTGACGCGTGTCGGCGCGCACGTTGGCGTTGCAGCGTTAGAGCTTCCGGAAATGTATTGTGCTGTTGGATTTTGGAACTGCGGGGAAAATATGACTTTTCAACCAACAACAATACAATCAAATCATGGTCAATGCCAATGAAAATTTTTAAAAAATGAAATTATTTTTCATATCTTAGTTTTATTTTATTGTATTTGGATTTAGAATTGCGTGCGAGCCCCCGACCCACTGTCTTGAAGACAACTGATTTCAAGAAGTCACATCTTCGCTAATCAGGCAAGAAACGAAAGTTACCTGATGACCATGACCTACAGCCAGCAACACCTCGACTGGTATAAGTGTTTCGACCGAAATACAAATAACCGAATTTTAATTATGAATTGTTTGCGAGTTATTTGAGTATATTATTTACGAGCGTGCCAAACGTGCCAGCGCCGCGGGCCTTGGCTTCCTCATCCACAAAGACGGGCCCTGTCCTCCCTGCACGCACTAGATATGAATCTGTCAAATTAGGGGCAGACTGTCTTCACTCCATCGCTCTCGCCACTAACAAGGGCAGAGGCACGCTATACTTAGCCCTTCAGCGGACAAGGATTTCGGTAAAACATCGAGCAATGGGCCAGGGCAGTGTTAGAGTTTCACACATTGTCTTTGTGTCTTTGCGCACTTCGGAGTGCAACAACTAGACAGATTTGCACCTGTAAATGTGCAACTTCCCAGTTGCACATTTTTGTTTCGGATAAATAGTGCAATAAGTGTTTTGTTTAGAAGCGTGCATCATATATTTGAACACTCATAAGTTAGTGACCACAGCTGGAAGTGCATGTAATAACTCTGTTAAGCACTTGCAACTATGACTTTTGCACACTGTTTGCTGCACACTGTTGTACAAGGTTTAAACACTTCGTTTGCCAGTGATCGCAGCCCACAACGCCACGATCAAACGGGGATATGACTCCTAACGATACACTGTGTGGTACACAGTCGGTAACAACTCCGTTTTCTCGCGTCGCGGGCGCAGCGGCTACACCTCTACGCCGCGGGTAACTCGGTCGAGAAGCGGTCGCAGATAGGATGTTTTTCGACCTCTAACGCGGCGTGAAGAACAGCTGCCCTCTTCGGCCCAGTCCCGCCCTACCTCGTTGTTGTGCTGGAAGCTGTCTATCGGCGGATGTTCGATTAGATTAATGATTTGCCTCCACGATGTTGGCCCTCGAGCGGTTTGCGCGCGCACACGCACACGCACACACACACACACCACACCTCACGGTTATTCCGACCGCTTCGAGCTGTGCGAAGTAGCAGCAGCAGACGATGTTGATTGATTGTTGTCATGTCCGCTTGGCAAGCCGCGCGTCGTTTTGCGTGATGTAAATGGAGCCGGAGACTCGCCGCTTTTGAGACTATTGATTCGGCCGTAGCTAACAGGGCCAAAAAGCGAGTCTCGGGTAAAGCTGAACCCGACCATCTCATCTACCACCCTCATCCGCATGTCGTCAAAGGGCGCGAGGCCACAGAAGGGCCACGCGAGGAAGCCCACATTCATTCGTACAAATGACGATTCGACGAGCGGGTAACCGGGCGGTTAATAAGCAATCTAGGGTCATCAAGGGCCTCGTCGTGGACGCCGAACCGACGGACGCAGTCGGTGCATATCCTGCGCATAGGTCTCAGCTTCCAGCCAGAGAAATATGTGTCTTTAAGCAGTATACTACAGCATCGGAGGATTGAGTCGGAGGCAGGGCACACCATCCATCGTGTGGGGAGGAGCGACGGCTCCGGGATACCGGAGCCGCCCGGAGCATGTTGGACACTGGGTGGTACGGAACAAGGGCTATCTGCATTCCGAGTGCCGAGTCCGTTTGATCCATTGTCAATAGGGTGAGGATTCGACTGAGGGGGAGGGTATGTGTAGACACGACCAGGCACGACAGACGTAGATTGGACAAGCGATGGTAAAGTCCTCTCACGATATGAAAAATGCAGCGGCGCACAGGCAACAGTAAGGGAGGTTATCCTATCACACGTCGCTCTCAATGAGATGTTCTCGTCGATTTATCGCACCGCATCACCGCCTTCGCCGTGGTTCTCGCTCGACTCAGCCTTCAACTCTTTTCTCGCCCCCAAAAGCCGCGAGTCACGCCCTGGTCCGGGCCTGGCGGCTCCGCGAGCCGCGAGCACCTTGCCAAATGTTTGACGTGATACACTTTGCTGTGTCCTCTGCCCTTCCGCGCTCGGCAGCCATCTTTGGGCACATTTGTCTCTTCCGCCCGGGCGGAGCTCCGCCAGCGCGACGCGCAGAGGCGAGCTGCAGATGAAAGCCGTATTATGCCCGTTCGGTCCCCCCCGGGCCTCGGCGGCAGCAGCGGCCTCTCTCTCTCTCCCCGCCGTCATCAACCAAAACACACTAACTGAACGGTAAGAGAGCTACGGCACGCCAAAATCACGATCAGCCGTATCAGCCGGCCGGCGAGATTTATGTCCGGGTTGAATTTACTGGGAAGCAAAGCTTATTGCTGGTCAATTTCCCACCCACGGCTCTGGGGCGGGGCGGCTTGAATATTGGGCGCACGCGGCCCGGGGCCTCGCACATGTTGGAGGGGGACGCGCTTATGAAGGGGGACCCCCGCCGGGCGCCACGGCCCCGGCGCCCGCCCCCGGCGGCCCCCCCGCGGGCCCGGAGCGGGGAGGCCACGCCCAAGGCTTGCAGGGTGGCGGCCGCGCCGAGGAAGGTATGCGCCCAGGAGAAGAAACTATCCGCACGAGGAAATCCGCAATCGGTGCGCACGAGTTCTGACCCTCGGGGCGCTACACCGCGGCACCGCATCATCGGCATGCCCGCCCAAGCCGACGGCCGCGCGCCACGTCAAGGGCCAGCCGTCCCGGCGCCCGCTGCAGCAGAACCATTGTGGGATTTGGGGCGGCGAAGGGCGTCGCGATGATCCCCGCCGCAGCGCCTGGCAGCGCTCCGCCACGGCGCGCCACCCCTCCCGGCGGAGATGCGTCCAGGGTCGTGATGAGGGGAGGGCGGCCGCGTCCGAAACCCCGCGGCGCTTGCGAGGCAGCCCAAAGCCGGTGCTTTGTTGCCAAAATGTGGACAGTTCCTTTTAAATACCAAATTTTGACATTCAATCAGAGGTTTCCAAAATTAGGCCTCCATACCTCTTAACCTCTTCAAAATTTAAAAAAGTCAACTCCTATGAGCAAATGTTAAAAAAAAGGGCTGAAAGGAGAAAATTAAAGGTTGCTTGATGCCAAAATTTGGCATCCCAAAAGACTAAAATGCCGGAAAGTGGCAGTCCGTAAAAGATGTCAAGATTTGGCAATCAGAGAGAAAAGGAACGACGAAATCGTGTCAGGCAAACGGCCACGGCGTTTAGAGTGCGCCCCCTTTGCAGGCAGACCCTTATTGGCGCTTTTGGAGGCGGCCGACGATGCCAGCGGGGAGGCGGCGGCGTCCGAGGCGTTGTCCCTAGGCCTCGGACACCGAGCGGGAGGCGCCGGGAAGGGGGAGGACGCCAGATTGGTGCTGATGAAACAGGAGGAGGCCCTCTCGGTCTATACCGCCGCCGCTGCAGCGGGGAGGGGTTGATTTTAAGAGGGTGGGAAGTGCGAGGAGGGCGGCGTCGGGCGGCGCGGAGACACGCGGCGCGACTGCCGTTGTTATTGTTGTTGCTGTATGCGTCGGGAAAGCAATCAGGCCAGTTCGATTCGGCGGCCCGACGTCTCATGAATGCCAAAGCAGCAGGCTGCGCGGCGGGGCGGGTGGGATATGAAGGAATTAGAGGCGCCCCCCTGCGTTTGGCGGACGCAGGAGTCGACCACCTCGAGACCCACGGTACGAGAAACTCTCACGACTGTATTATTATTATTATTATTATTATTATTATTATTAAACTTCAACAGGGAGTAATTGGATAATTTATCGAGCTTTAAACTTTCAAATGCAAATAGAGTTTTGAAAGGGTTTTATACCATATGGCACTTTGATAATTTCGTTCTACATACCAAACTTACTCTGACTATGTCGACTCAAATTCGTACATTGTGTACATAAATGAATGTAGATAGGCCTCCACTATATGTCTAAAGACATATACATTTCATGCGTAGACATGGTCAGGGCGTGTCTAGTTTGTTTAATGTAGGCACACCATATCTTCTTAGGCACTAAGGTACACTACTAATATATAGACTAAGATATGGACAGTGTACGTGATTGAGTTGACATAATGTACAAAGACACTCACAAGCCAACCTAAGTATAAATGTAGTATTTCTTCCAATTACGAATATGACGAAGAGCCGGCGGGGCGGGGGCGCTTGACCACCGCCGCGCCGAGGGTGAGCCACCCTAAAGGCCGCCGTTGCGCCGCCGCCCCGCACCCCGAGGGGAGGTAAGGAGGTGGGGAAAGTTTTCACAAGCGTCCACTGATCGCCATCAAACCGCAATTCTTACTTCCTCCGGAGGGCCCTGGGCGGCGTGGCGTGGTGTAGCGGAGGGAAGGCCCAGCCCGGCTTGGAGTTTCCTCGATAAATCTTGTTTACGGGGGGAGGGGGCGGTGCTGTGGTCGTGGGCTCAGCCGCGTTTACAAGTGAAGTGTCAATTGGCAACACTAGGACAGTGAGTGTGGGTGGGCCCCGCGGGCGGGTGGTCGGGTGGTGCCGGCGGCAGTGGCGGGGGCGGTCACCTTCACGTCGTTTATGGCGGGCCCCCGCGCCCCCCGACGCGGCCACGGCCCGGCGGCTCCTGCAAACCCCTCGGGCCGCTGTGTGTCTCTGAAAAATGGGTGCAGTCGGGGACGTCGCGGGAGAAGGGGAAGGCAGGGGAGGGCGGGGAAGAGGCGGGGGAACGCAGGGGCGGGGGTGGAAATGAAAGGAAAAGAAAGTTGCATGTGAAACGGAACGGAACGCTATAAGGAGGAGAGAGGAGAGAGAAGTAAGAAAAACACGGAGTGGAAAAAAAAAGGGCGGAAAAGGGTCTTCGCAAAAGAATAGGGGTGGTATCGCCCCCCCGTGTTCGGTTGCACAAAGGGCGAACGGCAGCGACGGGGCCTCGCCAGCGGGCCGAATATCTGTACCGAACCACAAACCTAAAACCCACCCTCTCCCCGCCGCTCCCACCCCTTTTACAAATGGCGCCGGGTGGGTGCAAGCGCAGAGATTGATGACGTGCGACGAGTTTCGATTATTTATTTTAGAGTTTAGTGGGTCGGAAGCTAGCGCGAGGTTTCTGTCATCGCAGAGCAAAACCGTGTTTCGTTCTTATTTTCAGGTTGATAATTATAATCAGTTCTAGTTTATAACAAGCGGGCAAACTTGCATATTTGGTACTTTAACAGCAGACGCTTTGATAAGTTTACTTAAATGGAAAAACTATAAGGATGACACAGACTATCGTGCTTGGTCGTGCAAATGAAAGCAGACTACGAGAAAAGTTCCATGGCCAAGTTCCGTGGCTTACGACCACTTGTTCGGTGCATGAAGGTGCACGTAATATGGGCAAATTTTCTCAATTTCGAAGCAGATTTCAATGAGGTTTAGAATAAAACGGAGCTGCATTCATAATAACCATGACCGCACACAATTTGACACCGGGAAAGGTGTAAAATATAATGAAGGCAAAACTGTAAGAATTACTGTCAACAAGAAATGAGCGTGTTGTTTTTTTTTTCGTCGAGTGCGCGAGGACAGTCCCGTGTGACACCTTAGCAGGCCCGGGCTAATTAAGGAGCGAGCGACTTTCAAAATAAAGAAACAAAAGCGTGTGGCCCAGGAGGAGAGGGGTGTATCCTAATTAAAAAATACAATTGGAGTAGTGAGCGCCTGCGGACTGAAATCCTCTGTCTGCCTCTCTTTTCTCTCTCGCTGCCTCGCTTCAATCGCCACCGAGCGATTTGTATACGTCGCGAAGGGGGAGCTCTGCAGTGCCCCCCTCCCCCCTCTCCTTCCCTCCACCACCCGCCTCCCGCCCCCGAGGGGGGTGTCACCGTCTCTGCCTCACCCTCTTTTATCTCATTTTCGTTTGTTTATCTCTCACCTTCTTTCCATACTGATGTACTTTGGTGACGGTGGCTCCCGAGGCCCCAAGCCCCAGCCGGACGCACGCCGAGACCTGGAAATAAAAAGAAAATAAAAATAAAAATGCTGTCACAGCTCAAAGACCAGCGCTGCTCCAGAATGTTTGAGTTGATAAAGTCGAAGTTGAACGGGAAAAGGGAGGGACGAGGACAGGAGAGGCAGGAAATGTGCACGAAAAAGAGCGAGCGAGCGAGCAAGAGAGAGAGAGAGGGAGAGAGCGAGAGAGTCTTGGGCGATGCGTCGGTTCGTTAGGTTCGCAACATGTCCAGGGGGCCGTGACATGGACGGTAAAAGTGACCTGTGGGACATAAGAGGAGGGGATGGGGAAAGGGGTAAAAGTGACAGGGGATGAAGTGACCCCAGGGGAGTGGGGGTGGGGGGGAAGGGCAGGCGCAGCTGACCTGGCTGTCTGCTAGGGCGACCGCAGATAGCCCAGGCATCAGGAGGCCAGGGGGAAGCCAGGGTCGTGGAGGGTCAAAAAGAAAACATAAAACACCCATGCAGTTAAACTTGCGAGAGGTGTGTATACCAGCAAAACAACGTTAAAAATGACACACAGTGCTCGAAATATTTCAGTTTGATCTTGAAAGTCTTATATGCGCTAATCATATTACAATCACCCGAGTGCCGCGACGCGCAAAACTCACTTCTTAGCTTTGCATTTTAAATGCCCAATGGCGGGACTGACGCAACGAGCCGTCGCTCTTGAGAGGGTAGAAGGGGAGGCAGTGGCCTGGGGGAGGTGCGGGGCGGCCCGCGCAGCCGCGCAGCCTGTCAAGCAGCCGTCACAGTTTTTGGAGCCTCCAACATGGCGGCTCCTCTGTGCCTCACGTGCGAAGACGACCGTCGTTCACAACTGAGAGCGCTCACTGCGAGCAGCCGTGCAATGGACTACACTTTGTTTTGTCTAGTTTTAGGAACAAATTTGTATCTAGTCTAGATTGTGCCCCAAAACGTTGACATTTAAGGAACAAAACTGTTCCTTTACATTTAGAGCGTAGTATGGTACAGAAAACATCAACACGTTAACATGGAAATGACGTATGTTGGTTGCATGTTCAAGTACGGTGATTCCTGACCCCGACTACCGAACAGCACGATGCGAGGTGCAGAAATTTCGTCACTTTCGATCTTACTATCCGGCTCAAAGTTTGGAATTTACCTCTACTTAGAGCGTCTTTTATCATCCATTACACACATTCAACTCCAAACGACCCCTTCGTTGCGCGCCCCGCGCTTCTGGACGGCCCCCTCCACTGCGCGCGCGACCTTGAGCCTCGGGGGGAGTTGTCGCCACCGCCGCGCCACCTCGCGGGGATGGCAATAAATTACGAGAGCCTCTGCGGCGCGGACAAATAATGGCCAAATAATGGGCCAATAATGAAGAGGCGGCCGCACAAAGTGTTTTACACGCCGACCGACCGCGTGTTTCGAACAATTTTGTTTCCCGATTCGTTCCGCTGCTGCTGCGGGCAGAGGCAGGCGAGGAGAAGCGTAAAGTAAGTACACTGTCAGAAGCGGGTGATTATGTCATTGAAATGGAAGAAAGCCCGGCGGCGACGGCGTCACGCGGGCGTCCCAATTCAACGACCGTCTTTCTCTATCTCCCTCTCTCGCTCTCTTAGCAGAACAATAATAATGTCTTAGACAAGACCCACGGAATAAAAGGTCGGCTGTGGCCTCTCTCTTCCGGGCTCCACTCCGCGCGTTTCCCAGGTGACTTCCTCCTCCGCGTGTACGCGCGTGTGCGCGCGATCTCAAGGTACATTACCCCCTTAATGCAATGTGTAATTAGGGCGACTCTAATTAAATTAATCAGCTTAACTTTGAAAGCTATTTACAGCGCGATTACGATCAGGAGATTGCGTTATCGGAGCCTTTGTGTCTTCCGCATGGCGCAGTTTCGCAAATGCTGGTAAACGCCCTCACACACTCTAGCAAAAGTCAGACATCACTTCGCTGAGCAAGACAAAGAAAAACTTTTATTTTACCCAACCTTACTGAAAAAGGATTTTGAACTCTTACCTAACCGTTTGGTTTTTGTCGTCAAAAACATTTTAAAAGTTCTTGCAATGACTACTAGGCTGCATCAAGCTGCTGCTGTATACAGCTTCTAGCTGCCCCTGCTCCTGTATCCTGTGGCTACAGCCAGCGACAGCCAGCCCCGCGCGAGCCTCGTGCGAGTCGACAAATTGCCGACAGCCGAAAAACATATAACGGCTTATGACAAGAGATGGCGTTCCAAACGGCGAACACCCCACAACAAACAAAAGATAAAGGCGTCTCAATCGGGCCGGCGACAGGTGACTGTCGCAGCAGCCAGGCCTCAGCCACGCGGCGGCTTGTCGGCGACTGGTCAGACGTAACGACCATCTTCAATCAGGCAGAGCTCTGCTGCTGCTGCTGTTGGTGGTGGTAGTTCGCACGCCAGCAAACTCTCTCACCTCGAGCAATTCGCGTCTTCATTCCAGTTTCCGTCGACGACAGCTTCCAGCGACGGGGCCTGGTCGTCACGCACGAATTTGGATAACGGCTATGAGCACGCAGCTCAAAAAGGTCATAGTAACACGTAACGTAAAAGGACAAGTGTCATTAAGTGCAGTTCACGGCACAAACAATAATGTCTGATGTTTTGAGGTGAGTCTAACTCCTATGAGGAAAAGGTGTAAAAAGTCTCAGGAACTTCCTCAAAATTTAAGGAAAACTCAATATAAAATGAGTAGCTCGAACCTGTTCGCACTTTGAACGAGGGTCACGGCTGGTTGTGTGCTCTTGATTTTTGTGGGGTGCTTTTCTCAAATTGAAGAATTCCCTGAAAGTTTTCCACTTTTTCCTCGCAATAGCGAAAAGAGCATTAAAAAATCAGTTTTTGTTTTAACCGTGAATAGTTTTAAAAAGAAACTGCCTATACTATAAATGTGGTGTACCTGAACTGAATACCACAAGCCGGATCAGGGTTTCATCGACATCGTTGAAACTCCACTGTGCCCTCTCCGTCTGTCTAACACTGGAATGGTTCGAGATAGGAGGGGTTTGAGGGGGCGGGGCGGGGGGGCATCCCCCGGGATGACTCACGAGATGGATCATCCATTTACTTTCTGTCCCCGCTGCGTGTCCTCCGGCTGGCCTCCATCTTGCTCGCTCCCGCACCTCGCCCCCTCCCTCTCCATCTCGCAGCGGCGGTCCAGGCCAGCAGCCTTCTGCAGCCGACGGATTCCCACGAAATGTCCGCGCTCATCTCGTTGGCCCCAACAATTCCGAAACGAAACGCTCCGCCCGGTTGCAACGAACACTTGCTTGAGACGGTTGCGATGCACGTACTTATAAATAAAGTGTGCAACTGACATGCAAGTGCTCTACACAACGTTGCACACTTTTAAAAGCGTTTGACTGGATTTTGAATTTTTTAAAAAAAGGTAACAGTAAATTTGAACATTTAGAAG
The DNA here is from genome assembly GCF_000697945.3 of Frankliniella occidentalis. Classification (NCBI taxonomy): domain Eukaryota; kingdom Metazoa; phylum Arthropoda; class Insecta; order Thysanoptera; family Thripidae; genus Frankliniella; species Frankliniella occidentalis. The sequence goes on along the minus strand of NW_026267287.1, from coordinate 353,681 downwards.
AGTGCTCAACTTCACCTAGAAATGTTTCACCTTCACTTTGCAGTGTTGAACCTCGACAGGGTTGGGCACTTCAAATTGTTGAAATTTACTGAACACTTTAATATTCAAATTTTCTGTCCAACGCAGAAAAGTGTGCACCACAGAGGTGAACACTACCGTCTGCCAGTCAGCTCGACACTTTTGTTTTCATTATGTGGCGAGTAGGGGAACATCCAATATTTCATTTCATTCGTCTTAATTTTTAATTGGTAGGTCGTACAGTTTCGTACAGTGTTGAACACTGCCAGATATCGTTGTATACTGTTTTAGACAGTAAGGACATAAAATATACATAGAAATCCAAAATCTCCACGCGTCTTCAGCATAGATTTTCTCTGGCATTTCTCGCAAAGGCAAAAGAGCGGGCGCAATTTTTCGGGCGCGCTCGCCGCAGTTTCCGAATGTGGCCGTCCGCTGCCGCCTCTCCTGCGCCTGATGTGGACAAATCATCATCCGCCTCCCAGTCATTTGGATCCAGCCCCAGCCCGCCGCGTCCGGCCAGGCCGGCCCGGGAGGCTGCAAAGGGCAGCAGAAATATCTACGGCGAGCGGCGGCAGAAACAGCAGCAGAACAAAACACACAAAGGGCGCGGGGCTGACAATGAGATATCAAAACAAGTCGCCCGTTTGACACCGCTCATTAATACGGCGCAACAATACATGATGATGGCCGTCTCCTCACCTCGCGCCACGACTGCCTTTTCTCTCAGCAGAGTTTCAAAGAAAGGGCAAGCTTCCGCTTTTTTTCTCACTCCTTCACCGTTGTTTTGGTGCCTCGTAGTTATACCTTCTGTGCGGGTCCAAGACATCCATCATAAGGTCGTGCGAAATGCAAAACGAGGGCTGAAATCCGTCCGCAAGGGGTGTTGCAGAGGGCGCAAAACTCAGACGGGTGAATTGCAATGATAGATGAATAACTCATGCTGCGGGCGAATGTGTCTGTGGTTAGCACACGTGCAGACAGCCAGCGTGTCGGAGTCGCGACGGAAAATTTCACAATAATCGGCGAGTTTTCCATAACCATGAATACGAACACCGTCGTTCTCGCGACTTCTCGCGCCTTCACCCTGCTGATGTCGCCGCCAGCTAACCACTGGCCAGATATACTCAGATTTCAAGGCTCTTGCTTGTCTTCAGTTCAGGTCCATCAGATCGGTGCGTTTTCCTTTCTTCATCCCGCAACGCCCCCCTCCCCTCCAAAAAAACACTTGGTTGTTCACGAGGGAGCCTCAACTCCGGCAATCTGGTGTACACCTACCCTGGCAATCTGCGATAATCTTCGGCACTAGGTAATCGGAGGCAAAAAGCCATGCTTTTGCCTACATTCAGGGTGACATTAGTGCGTTTTGCTTACTTACAGGCGATTTATACCCTTAAAGCTAAATATTAGTCAAGCAACCTGGCAATCTAGTGTACATCCTACAACAGAGTTGAGGCCCCCTCGGTTGTTCATCGGATAGAGACATGTGACACGCAAAAAGACACACCATGTTAAAAAACAGCCTCTTAAGCCAAGTACTGCTTTGAAACGTGATAAGACGGCATATACCCCTATGGTTGCAAGGATCTAGAGCCGAAGAAAGGGAACACCGGCCAGAGAAACGCGCGGCGGATATAGAAACTCTGGCCTCGGGGGCTGCTGGAGGACCGTCGTCGACGAAGCTGATCGACAAGAACCTTTCCGAAAACCTCAGCCACCGATATTGTCTGCAAGGGTCACAGCAGGCCGCGCAGCGTTGCCGATTCGGTGGCGGGCCAGGTGAGTCGTGCGGGCCTGCGACCTTGACTTGTCGACCGCAATGGCAGTCATCAATCCCCTTGCATCGCCCCCTCTATGCCTGTCTCGCTCGCTCCCCGAGGAGGCAGCGCAAAGCAGTATTCACGCGCACCCTCCTCCTTCCGCAAGGCGCAAATCTGACCGCCAGGTCCAGAAATAATGCAAGAGCAAACAGGTAAGTGAAAGAAAGGGGCGTCGTGATCAAGATCGCCGCCGTGCCGCAGAGGGCAGAGGGGCTGTCCATATGGCAAGACCACAGGTTGGGGAAGGGGTACTGTTTCCAGGTGGAAACATACATGGTACATATGCACGTAATAAAAACAAAAGTAGTAAAAAAGTACTCCGCGGTGGTTTCTGGACACCTATAGAAAAATTTGCGAGAATTTGGCGGCGCCGGCTGGCCCGCTAGCCTGCGTCCCGCCGCCACTGCGCTGCGCTGCATAGCGTGGGGCCCGTACCGTAGCCTTGACCCGTCCGCCCCTAACGACCAGCGATCAATCTCGCCCCCGGCGTGCATGAGGTGGGTGCATCAGGTGTTCCTAGGAAACGCAGCAGCCGCAGCGGCGCGCAGCAGGCCGGCACCGGAGGCGACGACCTAAACACGGCGACAACTGATGAAAAAATAAAGAAAAAAATACACGGAGGTTCTGAAAATTAACAAATTGAATACGGCAATACCAATATGTTTTCAAAAGGACGAAAAATGCCCTGCACTCGGCGCATTAAAAGACAATTTACTCAAACAAATGAAAACCAGTAAGATTCTTTATTGTGAACGCTTCCGTGACGAGCACTCGAGATGTGCGGTACGTTTGGTACACACTTCCTGCACTCTGTTGCTTTATCTGAAAAGGGGTTGCGGGAAGGGACTTGCAAATGTGCGGCACGAGACGCAACCATAGGGGTAAGAAATTGGCAAAGATACGAAGCTTGCAGTGCCCGTGGAGGCGGAACGGGAACTGTTTTTGGCAAGGAGATTAGGTATTAAACAGTACGGGCATTAGTGGCGGCACCCCCATGATGCTTATCTGCGCTGTTCTCTTTTGTTATCTACAGATACTGCCTGGCTCCCACGAGTACGCGCGATGATGGTCCATTCATGTTACTGTACACCAGGCGCGCGCACAGCAGACACACTGTACTTCCAACAGGTACAACAAGGGAATCGTCAGGGAATATACTGGAGGGAAAAAATAGAAAGTAATAAAGTAGTGTTCTCGTGGCTCCCCAGCCTCGAATCGACGCGGGCAGCCCTGGCTGCGTTGGTGCCCCGGCGGTGGCGGGGCGGGCCAGCGGCGATGCGCCTCAAGACAAATGGCGCCCTTTCTCCGATTGTGGGCGAAGAAAGGCCCTGACCGAGTTATCTCTCTTAACGGCCCGGTGCTTAGGGGCGGCTCCGCGGAGCAGCACATTAGGCAAAACAATTCGACGATTTGAAGCAGGTGTCGCAGATTAGGGCAGTGAGAAGTTCCCGCGTCGCGGGGACGCGCCCGGCCGCCGGTCCCGTTGCATTCAGGTCACCAAACGGATGGCGCGGTCCTTGATGTGGCTGGCGGCCCTGTGCCTCTCCACGAATGTGTGGTCCAAAGCGCTGCCACTGGACCGGGCAGCATCCCTTTTCTAAAAGAGTATCGAGGTCGTAACTTTCGGGTGAAAAGGAGAATTATTTTAAGTGGCTCGCCGGCACGTGGTTATTACGCATTTAACTCGCCATAAATAAGGTGGAGTTTCTGATGGAAGGGCCGACGCGTCTCAATCCACCTCACATTATTATCGTTATTCGATTTTTATCTCGTTCTGCCCCGCCCCGCCCCTCCCCGGGCTGTTGCACCTTATAACGTTACAATGTGTGTTCAGCCCGATCGGCCGGCGAGTTATGAGGTGGGAGGAAGGGGAGGGGGGACAGGCATTAGTGTCCAATTCGATAGCGATGAATAACACGAGCACAACACGTAATAAAACAAGCGTCTTCGGAAGTGTGTCGGGCTGGAAGTAAGAGGACTGTTTACTTTATGGAATGGGGAATGGAAATTAAACATTTGCGTTGATGGATAAATGTCACCTGAGGTGGAAAGCGGACAAGGGGATCACTACAAGACCATCATTTTTCAGGAGAAACAAAAGAACTGTTTGACACAAGTAATTTAGGGAGGTTTCCGAACTTTTAGAGTTATCGGTCGGTTATCGGCTTATATCACGTTGTCCCTAGGTAAGCAACGGTAGGCCAGCCCGTACGCATGCCTGCATCCAGTGTAGATTACCAAACAGTGAGTGCGCGTGCCAATGGTCCAGCCTGTGCAATTCGCTCCATTCAAGACGGGACTTTCGCGACGTAATTTGAAATCAAAGACCTCTGCTGCGGGAGGCTAGGTTATGTTGTTGGGTGCGCCAAGAAAAATTGTTTCTCGGTTCAAGCAAATTATAACTAGCCCAGAGCTTTCTTTCAGTCCATAATTACTTACTAATTTGTGAAAGAAATATTCATTTATTTCTGAACCATATTTTTTTCGAATATGCTAAGATAATTTTAACTCAGCTCGAAAAAAGATACGGGCTTGCTTCAAATGGACTTGAAAACGAGGTATCATTTTTCTGGGTGTGAGGTTGGCTCATCACCCCGAACTCTCCAAAGTGCGTCTTCGAGTCGAGCCAAACAGTTCGAAAACACAGTCAGTTAATTCAGATGATTAGTGTTGCCATAGTCCCATCGTGAATGGAGCACCCTGTGCATATTAATGTTCGAAAAAGAGTGTAAGAATACGTGTAAGTTTTCGACTCGAAAACTGATGCAAAAGTGAAGAGGTTCGGAGTTCAAATAACACGCCATGAAAGTACCTGGTTAACTTTTTTTCCTTATTTCAACACTTGCAATGAGTAGGAAATCTACTACAGAATTTTTTTACAGTGAAGCATTTATGACTGCTAGTCAACTACTACCTGCCAATGTACGGCACGGTGTTACACACTTGCAAATGGTTGCCAGATGTCAGTGTGCTTGGTCGAATTGCTTGATTACGCTGTTAGTATTGTCCAGTAGGAATTCGCAGAGGGCAGAAGAGAGCCGTGGCCAGCGCTCCACCATTGTTGTTTGCAGAGCGGTTTCCAGCTGCCACTTCTCCCACGCGCCCCCTTCTAGCGCTTCCTGCGCCCCTCCACCCGCTCGCCTGCCTGCTCCCCTCTCTATATCTCTCTTTCTTCCATCGAAAACTATGTTCTCTGACCTCACTAGATTCACTCCACTTCAAGGACAGAGAAACCACAAAATTGATTGAAATAAGTTGTCTCCAATGCCGGGAGGAAGCGCTTTTCAAATTCCCCGCCAGGTCGCGTTTACGCCCTCCGCAGCCGTGCCGGCCAAACGGTACTTGGGAATTAATTTTCCACGTGAATAGCTAAATTTCCATTAGTTTGCCTTCGGTCGCTCCCACTCCCCCACCCGTGCACGCCCTCCTCCTGAAGTGTGACCGTCTTCAAACTCTTGCTCCCCCCGACCTCCACTTCTTCTTTCGATCGATCAAGCTTGCCCCCCCCCCACTTTTTTTCCCTCCCAGGGCGCTGGAAATTGATAGGTCAGACGACGGGCCGATGCGAGGACGTCACCCAGGTCCCTCAACCCGCGCCCTAGCTCACATATTTCGTACAATCTTTCTGACATTTGCGTCGCCCAACGGAGCGTGGAGCAGCCGTGCGGTAGCGGTGGTGGTAGCGGTGGTGGTAGTGGCGGCAGCGTCGCTTTCCCCTCCATTGGCCGCCATTTTGTTCCCCTCAGCCCCTTGGCCCGGAGTCAGGGAGAAGGTTTCGAATCAATCACATTGTATCAACTCAACGATCCGCCATGAATTTATCCCGCCCCCGTTCCGTGAGCTACTCGCGTGCTGCTGCACTCGATCGTTATGGTAGCAGCGTCAGTCACGTGCTTTAAGAGACAAAACCATCCGGTCAGAACTTGGATAGAGACAGGGCGTACGTCGAAAATTCAAAAGTCATTCAAACTATAAGGAGAAGATCAGATGAGAAGGAAACCAAGAGATCGTCAACGAAGCGAATTCATAACAGACAGTATTTTTCTGACTGACAATTTGTATTCGACCGATCAGGATAGAACGCAAGGCACGTCGTGGAAGCTGGCCACGAAGTGTCACGCCGAACTTTCAAAAACCAGAAAACTCGCGTGCCCTCGATGTTCCTTTTCTGGCGGCGCTCTCTCGCCGGAACTGATAAATTCGGAAATCCTTGGCCTAGGCAGCGCCTCGGTTATGATCACGATGAGCCCCGTTTAGCATACGCTGCTCGACGCGGCGCATTTGTTTTTCTGATGTCCTTGACGGTGTCGTCTGCTGGCGTCGTCTGCTCCCGCAGCGCGTTGCGGCCGTCTGCTGCTGCTGCTCGTCGTTGACACTTTGAGCCTCATTTGAAAGCGAGATGCGGCGCGCACCGCTGGGGGTCCCATCCGTGTAGCAAGGTGGTGCCGTCACTGGCCGCTGGATACGGTGCCCCGGCGGGGCCGAGGCGGTGCCGCGCAACGCCCACTAGATTATGCAAACAGTAGCGTCACAGACCGTAATCCTCCTCGCCTTGCCCGTGCCCGGCGGGGGCTGCGCCGTGCGGCCGCGCCCCGCCCCACCCCGCCGCGCCCCGCCGCGACTAAGCCCCACGGAGCCGGAGGGTGCGCCTTGCGCCGCCACAGCCCTGATCCCGTGTCAATCAGCATGCAGTTGGCAAGCCCGCTCCTCAAATCCCCGTGGCGGCCGCCCTTCGCCCGGATACATTTTTTATTTCTTGTTTCTGTGCGGCCAAATTGAGTTTCTCTCTCTTGGCGCGCGCGGCGGGAGTTTTTGCGGACGGAATACTGCTGCGGCGGCAGGACTCCACTCCGTCTTCCTTTCGGTCGAGATTCACCCCGTCGGCCTTCCATCCAGCAGAGCCTTCCGTGACGTCGCGTGGCAAAGGTGCCCTGCAGGCGACACTCCGCTGAACAGTCTTTACACATGCGCACATGACGTGTTTTGATTCCCTTTCTAGGCATGCTTGACATACCATCTTTGGTGCGTTCTTCCTTCACTTGGTGAAATAATTTGGTAGAAAAGAACTCTGATCGGCGTAAAATATTTGTTAACACGTTTAAAAATAGACTAAACGACTGTTGAAATTTCTAAAACAAAAAAATACATTTTACTGCGAAGTACAAGATTGTTTAAACGCGACGTCCTCCAATCCCACAACCACTACATATAGGCGAAGAGGGCATTAGAAGGCTCATGGCGGTTTGGCAAACTGCAAGGCCATACAGTAAGACGAGGGGGGCGAGGGTGCTGCAAAAGTTGAAGGGCGACGACGGGGTGCCCGGGGATAAAGCAGAGTTGGCAGCGATGCAGCAGCGCGTCTGCATAATGCCGTCCTCTCTAGGGCCGAGACAATGCCTCCTCTTGGCAAATGCGCGCTATATGGAAAGGTCAGTCGTACTACACTACTGCGTCTGGTGGCGCTGCATTGCGCGGGGGTGCGTATTACATGTGTCCGAACCAAAAATTACACTCGAACATCATCTTGTTATAACACACGTAGACTTTGGGATATTCTACGTCAGCTGCTTACAAATGAACAAGGACGTTGGTTGTCACCTAAAAAACACTGTGTTCCTAATTAGAACACTACCACATTTCTAAAGCCCGTGTTTTTATTAATCAAACCCATTCACATTCACATTTATTACAAGTAAATTAGGGTTATGAGAGCAAGAGCACATATGCTAAATGTATTTGTTTGTTTCTGTGCGAGTGCTAAGTTAAACCCATTTCGAACAAATTTGGGCGCAAAAAAACATCAATGATCAATGACTAAGAAATGTGTAGTGAGCAAATCATTTGATTAGTATAAAGTTATCGTATACAAGTAAAAGATAAAGATTCAGTTCGTGTTTTCTTAAAAATGTAGGATGATCTTTTAAATAGGAACCCCTTTTTGGGGGTAATTATATTTGCCTTCGGTGAGCTTGAGGCTCCGATTGCAGCGAAAATTTCAAACTTAACAAGCCCAACGCCACAATGTGCCACAGTGGCCTGCTGCTGGCCTATTCTGCTCTCTGATACCATTCATCCACCTCCCCTCTCTTTCTCTCCTCCTTTCCGCCCCGGTCTTTCTATCTTTCTCTCGTCGACTACGATTGATGTGCTGCTCGCAAGAAAAGCCCCAGCGTGCGGGAGGGAGGAAGGGAGGGAGCGAGTGAGAGAGAAGGGGGGTGGAGAGTTGCCGCAAGCAAGCAAGGACATACCCCGCGCAAATACACACACACACACTCACACTCGAAGTCCTTGGCCCTTTTTCCCCTCGTTTTTTCCGCTGTTTGGTCGTTTTGTCGGACCTTATTACGATCGGAACGACACCAAATCACTACCGCGGTTTCTTCTCCCCTGCCCGATCATGCAGTGTGTGTATAGCGCCTGTTGAACCCGCGCCCGCCAAAACAAACAGCCGCGACGACGCTTTGCGGCACGGCGCTGGGCAGCGGGCTACGGTTAAAAGCCCTGGAAAGTTTCCGGAAAATGTCGGAAAAATTCCCGAAGAACGGAAACTTTCCGGTGAAAATTGAAAATTTACCAGACTTTGGAAGTTTTCCTTTATTTTCCAGTTTGTTATTTTTTTTTCATTTTTCGGAAATTTCCCGGAAAATTTTGGAAATTTTCAACCCTAGGCGTGGCGAAGCAAGGTGGAGGCTGCTGCACGTTGACAGCCACACCTCAGCAGATAGAAGCCCCACGGCCGCGGCGCCTATGCGGCGCGATAGCCCAATTAAGACGACGCGTCTCGCGGTGCGCGGCGCCCGCGGGGACCGTCACGGCACGACGACGACTCGTCAGCGCCTCCCGCCTCCATCTCTCTCTCTCTTGCATATTACTCACACTACCCACCCCCCGCGGCACCTTGTTCCTCTCTCCCCACGCATATCACTCGCATCCTTTTCGCTTTTCGTGTGCTGATGTATACCTCGTGGTACGGTTATTATTGATAATGCTGCCTACCGCGGTGATCCCCTGCCCCTCCACCCTTCCCCCACACACATCATTAACATGGGGCGTTGGATACCCCCCTCCCCATACCTACCCCCTTGCTGGCCCACCTCGGCGCGAAAAAAAAAAGAGAGTGCTCTGCTCTGGGTATTACTACTTTTGACACGTGCGGATGTCGGCAAACAAAGTGTTTATCCATATTTCAGGCTCGCGATCAATCCCAATCAGACCTCCTCCTCCTCCTCCTGGCATCATGCACGCTCCTAGACCGCGTGATGTGTATATAGTTTTCCGGGGGGCCCGAAGGAATATGATGCCCCACCCCCCACCCCCCTTTCCTTCGTCCATTTTTGATGCGTTTGTGTTGCGCGGGGGAAGCCTTTGGATGCCACGCATGTGCGGCGGAAGTAGCAGGCACAGGGCAGGAGACGAGGCTCCGGTCAGCACGTGGGTGGGCTGTAGCTGAAATTCCCACAGTAAATAGTGCGGGCTAGGAAAACACATTTGCTGTTAGTTTTCTTCAACTTATTAGCAAAAACGTTTGCTACATTAGCAAACATTCTGTTCGAGAGGCAAAATAATTTTCTCCAGTTTTGCGCTGGAACAACAAACCAACAAAAGCTATCTATTTCAGCAAACGCTCTGTTTTGCGCGCTGCGTACACTCATTTTGTTCACAGAGGACGCAAGTTTTCAGTTAAAGAGGGAGGGGAGGGCGCCCACCGTATGCACACCGCTTCTGACTGACAAGGGAGAAGAACGTGTGCAACAGAACGTTTAGTGGTGTACGAACTCTAGAAGCATTTTTCCCCGCGCGCGCGGTCCTCTGATTGCAATGTTTTGAACGCCCAGTGTGTCCCCTGCCGCCCCGCCGCGCCACACCCCACCACGCCACGATATTAATGGCAGGAAACATGACAAATGACGGACGTCCACACGGCAAAGCAAGACGGATCGCGAGGCTGCGTCCGGGAAAGGCAGAGCATCGCGCGCCCCTGGCCGGCGCCGCCACACCCACCCCTCGCTGCGGACGCAGCCCCGCGCCCGCCAGCCCCGCCAGCCCGCCGGCGGCAGCCAGCAATGCAGGCCGACACACAAAACGCACTTTTCCCCATCCTCCATTTCCCCGCTCCCCTCCTCCCTCCCCTCCCTCCCTTGGCAGCACGATATTGTGTATGTGTGTTGAAAAAAAAAAGCGCGCTGTACGACGACGGCGCTCGCATTTTTGCGTCCCTGCAATGTGTTGACAAGCAATGCAACAGCACTGGAACAGTCCCACTGTTGCAAGATTAGAACAGGCATGTGAATTCAGCAAATCTACTTTTGACGCGTATTCGAACTGTTTCAGGTTAGAACACTCTGAACAGCATATCCGCACCACATGCGTGCAGTACTTACTGATTTGAATACCCACCTATAGCGATGTGCACTGTATCCCCTACAAAGAAGGTGAACAGTCACGACAGTAAACAACGCATACGTGGGGATATTCGGGAAATACAGCATACTTGTAAACACTTGGGTATCAGGCTCTTCTCTTGCACCAGTAGGGCATTTTATTCGTACTGTAGTGGAAATCTATTGAAGTCCGGTAAGACGGATCCAAACACTAGCACAACTCACCTCCTCAAGATAACCCAAATGCAACCATAACGACTCTTCCAATTTTGAAGCCTACGAACGGTGTGTTTGTGTGCGGCCATGCGCGCGGAACCAAAACCCCAGAGGGAAGCGCGGTAGCGCACATACACACACCATTCGCAGAGCTCATATTTGCGCGGGTAATAAATTTCTCATATTAATGCGACGCAATCACTTACTCGCCATTGTTGGCGCCAAGTATGAAACTCGTCAGCGTGCGTACGTACACACACACACACGCACACTCCCATGCCATTTTTCAGAAGCAGCGCCAGAGCGTTTTGTACTGAGAGGACAGCAAAGCGAAAAGGGCCAGAGCACACGGGGTTTGCCGCACGCATCACACGAACGGCACAAGGTTGGATTGATGTAACATGCGACGCTATTCCACAGATTCTTCAAATCCAAAGTCGCAGAAAACCAGCCGCGCCAACAGTGCGTGTTTGTTGCGACAGGCGTTCATTGTGGGCGCGGTGTTCTGGACATTAGCAGGCGATGCACGCATCCCGCCGCTGCTCCCGAACGTCCTTGAAGTGTCCCCCTAATTGATGATGGCACAGGTATAGGCCGAGCCAGCGGCTCACCTGGTTGTCAGTCTTTAGTTTGGGCACTGCATTGACCCGAGAGCAAGGTCAGCCGCGCCCTTTGCGAATAAAAGTCGAGTTTTTGCGCACATTCCGCACAGGTTACAGACCCACGAGTGAGAGGAGTGCGTCCCGTGCTCATTTCCATATCTACTGACACCACCCATGTGCCGACCACATTTCGCACTTATCGTCTCTCTCTCTCTCTCTCTCTCTCTCCAAGCCTCTCTCCTTTCTCCTTTTGACTCTGCAGCCGCCCGCAAAACAAAGACACTTATGCAAAGTGAGACGCCGTCCAGTCTCCCCTCTTCTTCCGGGATTCGCCTATTTATTTGCCGAACGGCACGAAGACGACACAAAAATTGACACCGCAACCACCGATCGTTCTCTTTCCATGACAAAAGCGAACGGCTGTTATTCAAAAACAATAGGGCGCATGCGGGAACTGGGTCACGTCTTTTGTGTCTTAAGGTCGAGGTCCTTTTGCGGCGACGGAGGAAGCACATGTCATTACGACTCTGGCTTTGTCACCAAAAGTCAACAGCCTGGTCTAGCTGGGGGCGGTAGGAAGTCCACTTACAAGAAAGTTTCATCGGAATTTTTTGACAGGGCGGCGGGATACGGAATGCAGACGGAAAGACGAGTCTCATATCACTGCAGGAAGTGCGGCGTGTGGGGCAAATGACAATATCGCCGCCCGGGACGATGCGAAAAATTTCGCATTTGTGACAGATGTTCGCGCGCGCGCGTGTGTGTGTGAGAGTATGGACTTACGCTCGGGCGGGACAAAAACTGCAGGCAGGATGTCTTCATTTCCGAGCGGGGGCGGTTATTGCAGGAGGGGCGGTGAGTGCATTTCTGCAGAGATAGCAATCCGGTGCAGCAGCAGAGAAGAGGGGAAGGGGGGAGGGGGGGTACGCGATCAACTCGTTCCCGAACGCGTCCTCCGCACCGAGACAAATGCGCACGGATGCAGAGCCGGCGATAAGCCGCTAAGCAGCAGCAGAAGCCCAGTTTCTTTCGCGAAATGAGTAAAAATGGCGCACGCGCCGCGCGAGCTCGATTATTGGCCCAATTGGCGAAGGCAGTGCCGTGTAGGCGATTGGCACACCGAAGGGCTGTCAGCGACCTGTCCCGCCGACAAATGCCGTCCGGTGGTGGAGAACAGGGTGCTGCTCGGCCCCACCCCGGCCCCGGCGTGTTCGGCTGGCACGGGCCGTGGCCACGCAGACTCGATGCACTCCGTCTTGTAATGCAGCAGCATGCTTCGAGGAGAGTAATAAGTACATGAAACGGCCGCGGAGCGAGTGGAGAGAATGATTCCCATAGTGCTGCTCGCGGAGGGCGGCGCTTCAGCGCGTGGGCGCGGGCTGTTGATTGATATCCTTGCCGCCGGGCCTTGCGCCCGGGAGCGCGGCGGTGACATGCGGCGTCTTCGCGAGCGCCCTGCCTGCACGCGGCCCCGCCCGGGACGGGTGCGTATACCCTGGCTTGCGGGGGGCGCCGGCAGAGGGCGGAGGCGTCGCGACGCGGCGCCGCGCCGTGGCGTCTCCACCCACCGCGGCGTCGCGGCGCGCCCCTCGGCATGGCGTAGCGACAGCGCGCCCCTCATGGGAGGCCTCATTGCAGAAGGCGAGCAGGAGCTTGTCCCGCACTCTTTGGCGCGACCGAATCCGAACACATCTTCAATCAACGGCTAACGAAGCAGCAGCAGCAGCGGCCGGCGCGCTCACGTCCAACGGAATACGTACAACGAACGTCTCTGTTCTGTTCCAAATGGGGGCGTGATTAATGGAACACCCGACGGACAGTGTCCACCTCATTCAAAGACCGGATACCGTGATGGATCAGCCCAGATAGCGGGCAGAAAAGCTGGGCGGCGCAGCGAGAGGCGTTTTTGATGCCATTAGTCAGGTTCGGCTCCGAGCCGTCAACGCCCGCCGGCCAATCAGAGCGCGCCGCGGTGCTTGGTAGCCTCGCGCGAGACCTCCTCCAAGCATTTAGCCCGGAGGATCCCGCAGAGGAGCCCCGGGTGAGGCCGGAAGGTCTGGGAGGAGCTCGGAGGAGCCCGGTGGAGCCCGGAGGAGCACGGACGAGCCCGGAGCAGCCCGGACGAGCCCGGAAGGTCTCGGAGGAGCCCGGAAAGTCTCGGGGGAGCCCGGAGGAGCCCGGAGGAGCCCAGTGGAGCCCAGTGGAGCCCGGGGGAGCCCGGTGGAGCCCGGTGACGCGCAAAGCAGCAAGGATACCTTAGAACGGCCACCACATGTCACACGTCGTGGCACGCTGTCTGGAGGGTGTTGAAGGCTCAAACTATTGGGAATAGATATGAGCTAAACCACATTAAAAACCTACGTGATACAAACTGGCACATGGTACCAGTATGCGTTTCTCTCAAATGCAAAATTTTTGAATTTTTGAATGTCATTTTTTGTCCTCTTCAAATGCCATCTTTGGTCTCTTCGTAAGCTGAATACTGGCGTTTCCTTCCTATTTCCAAGCCACAATTGGATGTACATAGATTCCAATACTTGGCATTTAGGGAAGCACCACCAAGATTTGGCATTTTGAAATCAGGTACACGAAAATGTTTCCATGCAAAAAGGCCACATCCTTTACAGAGTTGTAGTAACACTGAACAATTTTTGAGAGGAACTGGCTATAAAGTGTGTTCGTGTCCGTGCTTGAGTGGACTGGATGAGTCCACACTCACATGGTATGAAACACAAAATCTGCTCGTTGTTCTTAGCAAACAATCATATTCACAGTTGGGTTTCTACTCTAATCACGTGAGATACCGCGTCGCAGCGCGGGGAAGTCCCTAGCTGACCCCAACAAACATCACAGCATCCCATGATGACGACGACGACCTTCCAGCGGCAAACGCCGGCAGCGGACGGTGTCGGACGGAAAATAACAATACAATAACAAAATCCCCGTTCGGTTTTTCGCGACGTAGCAGTGCGCACCTCGCTCAATGAGTTGCAGGAACAACCCGCACGACGACGGTGACGTGGATCATGCCGAGTTTTTACAGTCATCAGTCAGCCGCCTGCCTTCGGCCTGTCAGCGCGCCGACCAATGGCAGCGCTAGGAGGGTCATTAGGGCCCCCGCAGGGGCGGCCCGGGAGGGGGGAGGGAGGGCCCCCGAGGGGGTCGGTGGGGGAGAGCCCAAGGGGCACAGCCTTGGCCCGCGCTGGTATCCGATGGGATTTTCATACAATGTAATTACTGTAAGCCCGCGGCGACGGGCCGCCACTATTTCCGGGAGGGAGCGAGCGCATCAACGCGCTCGCGAGATATGAAAAATTGCGATTGACGTGTACGTCGGGCTGGCCCGCGTCCGTCAGAGTGCGGCCCGCAGCGGCACCCGCGTGAGAGCTTCGGATAATTGCGTTTCGAGCCATCCATCCGGGCGGTGTTGTCTTCCGTATCAGTCATCCCACGCGCAAGTGCAGCGGCCTCAGACGGCGACGCGGCGGCAGGGGAAGAAGTTTTTGATCACAAAAAAAACGGGGCTCGCCACCACAGCCATTTATCCCGTCTGATCGCCGCGTGAATTCTCGTAGAAAAATGAGGGATTGCACGACTGCGTGGCCCCTGGCTGGCAACACGATAGATTGCGTTTGCCATTGTGAGCGACGGACTCGGAATACGGTAGAAAGACGTGCGTGCGTGTGAGTGTGTCTTCTGAGAACAGTTCGCTCCGACTCCATCCATCTGCACATCGGCGGGAGGCTGTCAACCCGTCTGCCTCGTCAGCCAATGGCGCGCCCCGCGAGGCGTGGTCGCCGGGATCCACCCCTTTCTGATCCCCCTCATGGCGGTTACACCTCCAAGCGCGTCCAGCACAGCCTCCGTCACTCACACGTCAGTGTCGGCGGGCAGGGCGGCATCTTTTCAGACCTCGGGCTGGCCGAGACGCATTCAGAGAACACCTCCGGCAGAAATCGTGTCGGGGTTTTCAAACCGCCCCAGACCACAAATTTTACCACATCTATATTTTCTCCTCGAAATGAGCTTCATCATCGGTTAGGGAAGGAAATAACGAAGAACCCACCTGCTCTTAGCAAAGTACAGACTCTGGTCCAATTCATCTCCACGACAACCACGTTAATGTTTTGTTTTGAAAGATCCAGCGAAGCTTGGCCGATTAAAGCAGCATTACGAAGGCTTGGGCGCAGTAAGTGCCTAAGTGTCATACGCGGGTGGTGGCTGAGGCTTCCGTAGCAGCCGCCTTCGGAGTTTTCCTGTCATTTTCTGCCCGATTTTAGAACGAACACCACATGTTTGAGGTATAGAAGTTGGAGCGCAGAAGTGCAGGCTCGGCGGTCAGGTATTAATGCCCACCAGGTGAGAGCGCCGAACAACAGGTGCGACTATCTCTCTCTCTCTCTCTCTCTCTCTCACACACACACACACGCACAAATAACACAAAACCAATGCCTCCCACGATAACGCACAGATGTACCTAGAAAAGGGAGAGCTGGAGCAATTTAGTCAAGGTCCTTGAATTTAGTTCACAACCATGGTTGTGCATTTTAAACTTTATTTCGTCTTAGGTTAAGCTACACGATGGTTGCTGCAGCTTCACATTTTGTCAAGTGTCCGCATCACAAAAATTAACAATAAATATAATGTTTGGGAGACGAACGCTCCGGGGAGACGTCGCGACAGAGACGCATTCCGACAGCTGTTGCCGTCTCACAACGCGCGGTCGTGTTGTCCCATCTGCAGATGGATGTCGTCGCTGACGAGGATCGCTTCGCCACGCTGTGCTGACGGCTGGGGGCGTCACAATCTCCAACCCCTTTTGGAGCCCCGCGCCGGAGGCGGGGCGCGCTCGCGAGATATCCAGAGACGCGGTAGCAGAGGAGCTTCGTTTTTGAATACTTTGCCGCCCTTGCCGGCGTCGGCCTGTTCCTCTCCACTCGTACAGCTGTAGCGGACAATGGTCGCGCCGGCAGGGCGTGGCGGGCCACTCGAGAGTCCAGTCGCCTAAATGTGACTTTAACTACCCCTAAATGGTTCATCAGAGCGCGCCCCACTGGGGAGGGGTGGGGGCGGTGTTTATTCCCCGCGACTCGTTTAGGTGGGCCTAGAGGGTCCCCGCTCGCACGTATAGTTAACCACTAGGTGCAGCTAGTGCTTTTTCCCCGTCAGTGACCTGGCCTCTGGCCTGGGCCGGTCTGACAAAAATTTTCAGGACTGGTCGCCGCGTGCTTCCCAGCAGCACGCCGCAGAGTTCTTCCTGCTGCTGCTTCCAGTCCTGCTGCTGCTGCTGTTCCGACGATGCGGCCAAAGGCGGAATAAAAATGCGGCGTGTTGGTGGACATCCATCAGACGTCACACACAAACACTTCTCTCCCTTTTACACGTTTTGAGGAACTTCTTCTCTTCCGTCGTTCTCTCCCTTTTCTTTCCAGCAGCAGCGGCGGCTCTCGCTCACTAGTCTTTCCTTTTTTTTCACTCTACCCCTTCCCACTTTTCTGTCCGACATGAAGTCTTTTGGACAGAGCAGTAAGGAGGCGGCGAGGCGGCGTTTGTTGTGGTTCGCGCTAGATCTTCTCTTCTTTTTCTAGGGACAACATTTTCATAAGCTCTTCGTGCGTTTAAGTCACGAGCTGCGCCGTGCGTGATGGGGGCCGCTGCCGCAGCGCCGCCGCAGCGCTGTGCAAGTCATCAATTAAAAAACCATTACGGCGCCATCACGGAGCCGCCGCGCCACGCCCCGCGCCACGGAAGAAAATGGCAATGGTGATGGAGCTGGAGAAGTGGGGAGCGGCGCCGTCTAGCGCCCGCGTCGACTAGTGAGAGAGTTAGAAGGATGTAATGGATTGAATGGACATCCCGCGAGGGATGCATGCCCATGTGGCTCGCGGCTGGAAGGTGTTCTTTCCGCGGCGGAACCGCTTTACACTGTGGAGGGAAGAGAGAGGGAGAGGGGCAGAGCGACAGAGGGGCTCAGGGAGTGAGGGACAGAGGTGAGGCGCGAGGCCCTGTGACGCCGGATCGGGCGGCCATCTTGCCGCCGCAGAATCAAAGAATGAAAGAGAAACAAAGACATCAAGGTAATGGAGTTTATGCCGGCATCGGCTGCTGCTCCCTCTTTCCTTGACGTCTTCTTGACGGACAGCTGACTGATGACGGACCGGGACGAACACCTAACCTCACTCTCTGCTCCTGTGGGATTGAGAGGTCAATCTCGATCCCACAGCCGTTTGTTTCCCCGAATTAAAAGAGGAGGGGAAGAAAAAGAAACGAAGCCGCCCGGCTCAGCAGACGCGGTTCGGTGCGCGGAAGCGCCCTCGGAAGCTTGAGTCGAGCGATTCATGCAATTCCACTTTTTTTTAAGCGCTCTCCAGAAATGATTGAAAGGAGCGTGTCGCTTTTGTCTTGTTCTAGATAACCTGATCAGTGTGCTGTTGAGGAGAAAACTACAACTCATCTTCCGGTGAGTAATAATACTTCTGAACTAGAGATTTCCGTGCGGCGTCCGTGAACTGCAACGTCAGAGCCGAAGCCGTCCAGGGGTCAAACCGCAACGGCGGGCGGGAAAACTATGCACTGCGTTCGAAGTGCGCGGCGGGCTCTGCCAACACTACAAGAGCGTGGTCGTGCGTTCGGACGCGGCCGGGCCAGCCCGTGGGCCAGCCCGCCCTCACCACCAAACTAATTATCCTGATTAGTTTTTAATGAGCGCGTTGGCGGCGCCTGGACTGGCACCTCAGCCGCCATATTGGACACACCGGTGTATTTTGGATCGGCCGCTGCTGAGGTTGGACGTGCGCCGCGACGTGCAAGCTGCCCGCAAGTTGGGACTTCTTTGTCAAAAGGCGCTGCTCTCGCAGAAAACATATGATGACAACCACATAGCAGCGCAACATTCCGCGGCTCTCACGACTCATTGCAACAGTGCACGTGATGGAACGCGAGAGGTGTGATGCGATTCTGATGGCGAGAGGCTGGAGAAAACGTGACGCAGCAAGAAAACTGAAACAAAGTCAGTCCAGTACCACAAAACCAGCGGCTGGTCTTTTTTTCCATTTTTTTTTCTTTCTTGTATAACTTAAAAAAATACACCTAAGAAATTTCTCTCTCAACTTGAACTTTTACAGTAACACTAAACTAAAACAGACACTATCTTAATTGTTCAACTAGTACTTGCGAGTGCTTAACACCAGAGGCTCGACAATAGTTGAATACTTTAGAGTTAAATTG
Source organism: Frankliniella occidentalis (assembly GCF_000697945.3). NCBI lineage: Eukaryota > Metazoa > Arthropoda > Insecta > Thysanoptera > Thripidae > Frankliniella > Frankliniella occidentalis. Next base: position 335,417 of record NW_026267287.1, on the reverse strand, counting down.
GAATGCGTTCAACATTCCGGCTCAACACTTTAATGTCCAACAAATACCCAAACTTGCAGTGAACCACCTCCATAAATTAGACACGGTGTCGAATTTCTGTGAATGGTTGAACACTTCAGATGTCAGGGTGAACACTCCAGGACACACGGCACACTGAGCCCGCGAGCCCCCTGCAATCCCTCAGCCGGTGCGGCTCACGGTCCGACAATCAACGGCGAAACAACAGGGCTGGCGTGCTCGCGTGCTCGGGGCACTAAAGTAAAAGCCTTTTGGAACGTGTATCCACACAACCACAATGCCGCAATTACATCGTTACCAAGGAGCATCTGCACCGTTTGATAAAATTAGCCTGGACGACACTGTGGTCACATTAT
>NW_026267287.1:332877-334303 GCF_000697945.3 Frankliniella occidentalis | reverse complement strand
TATCCGTTATAAAAGTCTGTATCGTTTTTGATACAAAAATTTGTATCATAGGATATGTAAATTACTGCGTAACAATTTACAGAATTCTATACTGATTTTTTTTAGAGTGAAGTCAAGTCAAAAGAGTGTGTTTGAATTTGACTTTTGCAGAGCACCGCAGTAGCACAGCTGCAACAGTTCTCCAACAGTAAACCTGAACTGGCGCTGCAAGGAGCGATCTGGAGTAAACCCCCCCAAACCCCACCCCCGCGATCGGTCGGGTAAAAATCCCCTGCGATCGGGGGAGTAAAAACCCCCTGCGATCCTATTCCTCAAACACAGTTGGTCTGTCCGCCATGACGGATGCGTGGGCAGTACCTGCCTGGGAGGGGCGTCCAGATAGCGCCCCGGTCCAGCGCGGAGCAGAGGCGGCTGGAGAGAGAGAGAGAGAGAGAGAGAGAGAGAGAGAGAGAGAGAGAGAGAGAGAGAGAGAAGGGAGGCAGAGAGAGAGGGAGTGCCACTTGTTGATGGATTACCCCTTCGGCCTCCCAGACGAGGAAGGAATTCCGTTTTCCTTCCCCCTGCGGACGCCCTTTCTTCTGCGGCCGCTATCGGTTTTAGTCCACAAGTTCGATTTTTTAACGTCATTCAAAGAATGAAAAATCCATCCCCCCCCCCCCTCCTTCTCGTTCTTCGAGCAGCAGAGGCGGCGGCAGCGCGGTCCTGAAGGCCCTGCCCGCGGACGGACGGCGGGCCGAACATGCGAGTCACGTGAAGTCCCGGCGCCGCGTCCGACCATATCAGAGGCCGATTACGATTTCATTCATTCTTATCACAACTACGAGTGTGTGGCACGTGCCAAGAGCCACGCGCACGCGTGGGAGGGGGAGAGGCAAGGGGAGAGAGAGAGAACACGAACGACAACGGCCTCTAACGCTGTGCTAACGCCGTACGGCTCCACGGGGTCATATTGATGGCAGGTCATTGAGGCTGGCTGCCAGCTGAGTCCGGGCGGCGCCGACACTGGGTCACCACGCCGCACAAGGGCAAGCGGTAAGGCCAGCGCTTAGATGCGGGACGCGCGTGTTATTCTTCAAACACATAGTTTACATTATTTTGATATATTTATATCATTTTTAGGGATTGTGGGTTTATTATTGCAGTAAAGATCCTTCCACCCGAGTAAATAAAAGTGTGTTGTATGTAATCAATTCGTCGTTAGGAGTGCATTACTGATGAGTTCGGAACGTCTATGCGGTATCAGCTGGTTCAACAGATGCATTACCTATACTATCACTCGAGTACCCGCCAGGAGCAGGTCCAGCTGCTGCAGCCGCGTAGAGCCCCCCCCCGAGGGACAGAGGTGAGGCGCGAGGCCCTGTGACGCCGGATCGGGCGGCCATCTTGCCGCCGCAGAATCAAAGAATGAAAGAGAAACAAAGACATC
>NW_026267287.1:327131-332827 GCF_000697945.3 Frankliniella occidentalis | reverse complement strand
CCACCGCCACCACCACCACCACCAACGGCATCAGACTGAGTGCTCTCACTTGTTCTTTGGAAAATGAAAAATGAGCGTTTGGTGACAGAACGCGATACAACACGGGTCCCCCTCCCGCCGCTCACCACCGCCCCTCTCTCTTCCTCTCTCTCTCGTGTTGTGTCTGCCCGTCCGCCTGCGCCGCCCGTGACCGCGCCGCGGCACCGCGCTCTCGCCTCCAACCTATCAGCCAGCAATAATGTGCACCGCTAATATATATTTGAAGAAAACTGTCAACTCTACACAACGAATTATAAAAACAAAGTTTACTTGTTCTTTTTAGAGAATACTTTCATACACAAATCAAGTTTGCATACGTTTGAAAACTTATAAAAACATAAAAAAATGTTTTAAGTTCTCTGCGGTTCTCTGAACGACATGTATGTTTTTTGTTTTTGTTTTCCTCCTGGACAAATATCAGACGAGGTGTTGGTTGACGCTGGGAGAATTTTGGGGTTCTTTGGTGCGCGGACGCAGAGATTCATCCACATGATTGCTTCTTCACTTGGACAGAACCCTGTTCTGTAATGGCAGAACTAAGAGTAGTAAGTGTATCGACGTCCAACAATAGCGTACTAGGTAACGGTAAAAATGCCTGTCGCAGCAATAAAATAATACGTACTTTAAATGATATGCGAGAAAGGTTTAACAACTAGGCTGGCTTCCTCTGGAGTGATTCAAGAAATACCCTGACTCTTGGGGTGCATGAGCGCGAGTACCGGCGAACACTTCTTCCCTCAATTTTTCTCATCGCGCGGCGACGCGCATCAGCGGCCAAACAGAGAGATCAGAACGGCGGCCAGACATCAAAAGGCGCAGGAAGGCACGCTGTGACGAATCCCGCCGCGCCGCGCCACCCTCGAATTGAGACACGGGACAGGTGTTGGCCCGCCAGCAGCCTCGCCCCCACGACTCGACAACATTATTCTAACAATTTTTGTATAATTTCAATTATTGAATCTTTAACGCACGCAATCGAGTCATCGTGAGTTTCTGCTGCTTGTCACGTTTTCGGATTATTTAGCATATTACAATGCAAAGTTTTATTCCCGTCGAATCTAGCTGATCACAAAGCGCTTCATCCGCTCTCATTTGGGTGGTGTACCCAGCACCGGCCGGGAGAACAAGTCGACGAACTCGTTCAACAGACACACGGACACGACACCCAGGAACGGACGGGTGGCGGACAGACGGGCGGACACACGGGCAGACGGACAGACACGCAGGCGGGCGGAAGGGCAGAGCGAGGGAAGGAGAGAGAGAGAGGAAAAGAAAAATAGCTTGACGGGGATGACATATAGCCACTGATTCGTCAGTGTCACGGCCGTGGAGGGGAGCGCCAAGGGAGGGGAGGGGGCGCGGCCTCTGCAATGGAGGAGCGGGCGGGGAGGGGAGGGGGAGGGGAAGGCCCAAGCAGTCCGTGATGAGCGTTGCTGTGATATTATTACAGCCTCCACCGCCCCGCTGCATATACCCGATTCCAATTTACCTTGCTGGGCGGGGATCACCAGTAAATGACGTTGCAAAAGCAACATTTCTTGCAATAATCTATGAGAGATAATTTTTTTTTTCGGGAATATCAAAGCGTTGTTTGACTTTGATTTTTGACGCAGTTTAGTGCAACAGAACCTTTCGCGGCAGCGCCCTCTCGTGACAACTGGTATTGTGGGTTGTCAAACAGGTACGCACCCCACTCAAATTCAAATATCAGATCATGTTCCAGGCGGGCGACATCCTTACTCTCCTGCATTTCCCGATAACATTCCCCACCCGTTGTAGATATTTTGTTTGAGATCAAATCTCTGAGACACGCTGTCTCGCGGGCGAAAGGTAAAACAACTGACGCGACCACGAGACAATTTTTGTGAACGTTCCCCAAAATAATAATAATTGATTCGGGGAAAAATCATAATGATAACTAGAAAAATAAATGTGGAGCGTCCAACTGGAATTTCAAGGGCTCTTGGGCAACACCAGTAGTCGGGCCAGCTGGGCCCGCGGCAGCAGCAGCGAGACGCAGCAGGACCGCCCGGTGCGCTCGGCGGCAGCGCCGGGCCGCCGGGCTCCTGGAGACGGACGGACAGACGGACAGCGGCAGGGCGACAGACGGGCGGGCGGTGGCGAGGCGGCGGAGTCGCGGAGCCGAGCGCAGCCCAGGCGGCCTCAGAGCTCTCCTCTGATTGGTGGAGAACGCTTGACTAATGACATCTCCGGGACCCAAGCGGCGGCGTTGCGCCCGGCTCGGCTCGGCTGGGCTCGGCCCGCGCTCGGCTCGGCGCACACCAAGCGCCACCGTTCGCAAGGCCCTCGCCGCTGCCATGGCCACACCCGCGCTCCCTGATTCTGAAGCGATTTCCAGCACAAGAGAGGATTCTCCCCGTCTTGCCGCCGTCCGCGGGGGTCAGTCTCATCTTGTGATGCAAATGGCGAGCGCCTCATTACAGTCGTTCCCTTTCACTAAACTCCTCTTCATTAGTATGGAAAAAGCCACAACAATGTGCTCCAGTCACTGATGGCTGCGATTTATTTCCGCCCCAAAGAAAAGCCAGGCACACACATCGTGACAATCACTAATGTGGCCCTATTCACATTTGCGGCGTGTTCTTCAACCAAACTGCATTGAAATGCATTATTCCTCGGTTACATCTTCATTCCCGCGGCTTGGGACAGGGTTACCTTCGAGTCGTTTCAGATGTTGAGTTTTATCATAAGGGGAAAAAACAACAACTTACTCCTAATTTGTGTTATCAGTAAGCTACTGGCATACGTAATGGCAAACACTAGCATACACCAACCCTGCCAGGCCCTGTCAAGCCTCTATGGATAGTATCTAGCAAGTCGTTTCAGACCTTTGACACGGTTTACATGACAGTGTATAAACTGTTCGTGCCAGCGTTCGCCGCACAGATTTGCAAGTTTAACGGCAGGATCTTGGAAATCAGAGGTGAGGTGGGCGTAGTGGCAGCAGGTACAGGAGCAGTGGTGTCTTTAGCCCAAAGTTATGCAGATGGGGGTCATTCGGGAGCCACGACTCCCCAGTCTGAAGTTAGCACAGCCTGCCTTGGCCCATCTTGGAGGAGAAGGGCGACCAGGGACTGCTATGAGAGTGGCAGAGTCCTGATAGCACTTTCTACTCCTTGATCGCTGCTCCCTGCCCCAATTAAATTCCTGCGACATACACCTTAACGTACACAGTAAAATGCACATGGAGTGGAGACGCACCACTGACACGACAAACCGACAGCCGAAATTGATAGATAAAAAAATAAAGACACTGTCTTCAAAAGTATGCAAAAAGTGCGATTTTGTCACTTTTCTTTCCATGTGGGACGCGGGGCTCCCACACTACTTTTCGTGTAAATATTCGTATTATCACTGGATTTCCTCGCCGTCTGTAGTTCACGAACGCACTACTACGCAAGAAGGGGAGGAGGCATCTCGAGCGGAAAACAGCCGATTTGGTTTAATCGCCAGCCACTAACAGCAAAGGAGTTTTCCGCAGATACCCCTCTCTCTCCCGGGCCTTCCCCTGTGTCGCTGATGAGACTCAAGACGTGCCGAGGGTACGGCGGGCTGGGAGCCTTCCGTCCTCAAACTTTCCTCTTCGCTCAGGGGCCGATCACGCATACCCGAGCCCCATTTATTTTCCCCGCTCGCAGTTCCTGGCTAGTTCAGCATCGCAAGCCTTGCTGACGTGTCGCCAAGCAGTTATGGGGTAGCCAAATTTCCAAAAAGCAACAATTTCCGAAAAAACAACAACAAATCTTGCTCTCTGTTTCGCCGTATAGAGGCGGCTCTAAGGCAGCCGACAATCGTCAGTCCCGCAGCGCGGCCTGCGCCTGTGGGATAGGCAACGCGCGCACCGGTGGGGCGAGCGGGACTGTCCAGCCGGCAGGAGCAGCACAGCCTGGCAGGCCTTCAGGCACCCCGTGCTCTCGCCGATTTCAATTCGTTATGAATAATTCAAGGTGAGGGTGACTAAAATGAGAGGATAATTCGCCAACGTCAGCCAAAGTCCTGTAAAGTATAGAGTCTATGCGGATTACCACATTATATGACAATCGATTTTAAGAAAATGTTATTGTAGCTTGCCTTTTTAATTGCGGTTCAAGATGCACCCAAACTCAATGTGACGTAATATAATTTAAGCGTTACAACTGAATGGTTTTGGTCACAAAAAAAAAAAAAACACACACAAAAAAATGTTGTTTTAAGTGTATGACACCTATTGGTACTGGCGTAATATAATTTAAACGTTAAGACTAACTGTGGATTTATTTTAATAAACCAAAAATGTTGTTTTGAGTGTAAAATGGCACCCATTACTGGCCACTGTGCCCTCGAAATAAGAAGCAAAATGCTCTTGCTTTTTCCTGCTGTTTTTCGCAGTCAGCACTACGCTGTGCGCGAGGATCCAGTCAGCGATACCCCACAGTTCGCCAAAGGGTGGCGGCACAGTTTCCGCTCCACCCGACAGATGGCGGCAGGGGTCCCGGCGGGCCGCACCCAGGTCTGGTGGCGACGACGAGCCACCCCGCCGCGCCACCCCGAGCAGGCCACCGCACAGTGCTGCCCCCAGCGGGAAAGTCGGCAACCACGGGACAGGGCGGGAAACGCGCGCCCGAGGCGTCCGGGGTGCGAGTGGACGACAGCCCTGCCTGGTGCGAGGCGCACGGACTCCACTGTTGGCCGTTTCGAACGCGGCCCGGGCTCATCAGCTGATTCGGTACGGTCGAGTAGCCGGCAGGCGCAGCGCAACACGATGCAGCCCGCAGTGGCAGTCTGGCAGCCTGCTGTTGCGCCGATGTCAGCAATAGTTGAGCCAAATTGATGCGCCGTTGCAAATTTTAGAGCAAGGCGCGAGACTCCCAATGTCACTACTCGATGACATCGAAAAAAAAACTGATCTCCAAGTTCATAAACCGGTTTTAAAAAATAACAACTATTTTGAGAATTCTCCTTAGCATTTTAGAAGAGAAAATGCACTCAAAACACACTGAGAACAATTTTTGGTCCTGAGCACTAAACATCACGATACCGAAAGTTTTTGACGCAATGACGCAATATACAGTTGTGCCTGGGCACCAAAGTTTTGTTGCCGAGCTTTAAGATTTTGTTGCCACGCACAGTAATTTTAGTGGCGGGAACTTAATTTTTTGTGCTATAGGAACAAAGTAGGACGCACTAAACAACCGTCCATTGCGCGGCAGGAAAATTTTATCTCAGTGCAGACATTTCATTGAAGCCAAACCAGACTTGGGTTGATATAATGATACCCGTAGAACACATTAAAGGCGACCGAAGGTCTGCTCTGGTGGAGTTGGTTAGAGTCGGTAAACACGAAGGGGTCGCCAACCCGTTGTACACGAGGAGAAATACTCGCAAGATACTAGTGACAACTCGCGAAAAACTTGCGACTACTCGAGAAAACTCTCGAAAAAAATACGAGGAATACTCGCCACATACTCGCGGAAACTCGCCAATACTCTCGAATACTCGCGCAACTCATTGCACACCCACTTGGAGAGTGGGGGACTCCTCGGTGAACACACAGTATGAGCTCATGCTATCCGCAGAGAATCCATATGGCGGCAGGGAGCAGGGGGCCATGCCTTTCAAAGAGCACCATGAGACTGCAGAAAAGCGAGAGGTGGGTA
>NW_026267287.1:325390-327081 GCF_000697945.3 Frankliniella occidentalis | reverse complement strand
CCTTTCAAAGAGCACCATGAGACTGCAGAAAAGCGAGAGGTGGGTACATAAGCAGAGCGGGGCAAATGGCGGTGCTCCAGGCTGCCGTACTAGAGAAGCCACGACAACCACCACGAGAACCTCTAGGCCAATGCTGCGTACAGTAGATGTGGCCACAAACGAGGGGATAATCACTCCATGAAAATGCGTACACCTCAACTTTTCACTTTTCCACTTTCATTCACTTTTTCACCGTTTTACAACGTTTACTTCATTTCTATGCATATATCCCCTCTATTTTATTCATTTTTGATCTGATCAACGTACGATAAGTCACTTTTTTCGGGTCTATTTCGTTTCTCCGACCCTTTTTTCTCCGACCCCCGGATCCCCCAAAAAGGTAAAAAAAATTCTCCGACCTGGCTTTTCTCCGACCTATTTTTTCTCCGACCTGGTTTTTCCTTGACCTTGACATTCCGGAAATCAGAGTGTCTTTTAACAGAACATATCGTGACAAAGACAAATGCGGAGAACTTCTCCAGTGCACACGGAGAGCTGAGAGGTTCCACATCCGTTCCCTAAAAAAACATGCTGTGGAAACTCAAGTGTGTACATGTATGCAGTACCTTCTGGACGAGGGGGTATCCACTCAGGTAATAGTCGGGTCGTCCGTCCGGTAATAGTTTGGTAATAGAGGTAATAGTCAGGTAATAGACGTAATAGAAAGGTAATAGAGGTAATAGATAAGTATTAGAGGTAATAGAGACGTAATGGTTGGCAATAGTTGCCAATGAAGGGGGCTTTTACCTAACAAAATGCATTTTTGGGACATTTGTCAATAAAATTAGTTTCTGAGCCACTGTAGGGATAGAACCTGAGGGTATATTTCTCAACACAAGGGATGGCTTAACACATTAACAATATCAGATCGGGTGCCCAACTCTGCCGTGAAGAAGAAGAAGTGGATAAGTCCACTTAACACAACGGCATTTTAGTCACCAGTCACTTCCGTTTGTTGGGTATGAAGTTCCTGAAGTCATCCTGAGAAGTTAAGTTGTACTAAAAACTAACTTCCCAATGTCATTTTGGGAACTTCCGATGTACCAGACGGATGTTACAGATCAATTATGGCATGGAGATAAGATGACTTATCTCCTTATTCCGCCTCACGGTGGTAATCAGACTTGGTAATCACTGGTAGTTTCAAAGGACAAATTTGCAACCCTTCCATGGACAAAAATATAATTTGTCCAATGAAAGTATGCAAACGTGTGACTTGTAAGATAAATAATAAGGATTTACCGAAAATGTGCACAAAAATGCACATTTCTCGGTACAAAAATGGCTGTTTAGTTTTGGAATACAGGGGAGTCACAAGTAGTATCATTGAAGGTGTAACGTGAAGTAATCTCTACAAATAAATTCACCGGGGGGAGTAGTGTGTGTGTGGTGGTGGTGGGGGGGACAATACCATACACACAAATGTAGCGCATGCAGGCGTTGCATACCCGCACACGGCCGTAAGGCGCCGTGGTGAGCGACGGTATGCAACCCGCACGCACGCCTGCATGCGGTACAGTATAAGCGAAATAAAGGAAGGGGTCTCCCTGTACATACCCGACATACCCCCCCCCCCTCCTCTGTTGAAGACAAAGCCCCCTGCTCACCCTTCCTTCTTCCTCCCTGGCACGGTGCTACGTCTGTCACGCTGA
>NW_026267287.1:317926-325340 GCF_000697945.3 Frankliniella occidentalis | reverse complement strand
CCTTTCAAAGAGCACCATGAGACTGCAGAAAAGCGAGAGGTGGGTAAGAAGAGCAGGGCAAATGGCGGTGCTCCAGGCTGCCGTACTAGAGGAGCCACGACAACCACCACGAGAACCTCTAGGCCAATGCTGCGTACAGTAGATGTGGCCACAAACGAGGGGATAATCACTCCATGAAAATGCGTACACCTCAACTTTTCACTTTTCCACTTTCATTCACTTTTTCACCGTTTTACAACGTTTACTTCATTTCTATGCATATATCCCCTCTATTTTATTCATTTTTGATCTGATCAACGTACGATAAGTCACTTTTTTCGGGTCTATTTCGTTTCTCCGACCCTTTTTTCTCCGACCCCCGGATCCCCCAAAAAGGTAAAAAAAATTCTCCGACCTGGCTTTTCTCCGACCTATTTTTTCTCCGACCTGGTTTTTCCTTGACCTTGACATTCCGGAAATCAGAGTGTCTTTTAACAGAACATATCGTGACAAAGACAAATGCGGAGAACTTCTCCAGTGCACACGGAGAGCTGAGAGGTTCCACATCCGTTCCCTAAAAAAACATGCTGTGGAAACTCAAGTGTGTACATGTATGCAGTACCTTCTGGACGAGGGGGTATCCACTCAGGTAATAGTCGGGTCGTCCGTCCGGTAATAGTTTGGTAATAGAGGTAATAGTCAGGTAATAGACGTAATAGAAAGGTAATAGAGGTAATAGATAAGTATTAGAGGTAATAGAGACGTAATGGTTGGCAATAGTTGCCAATGAAGGGGGCTTTTACCTAACAAAATGCATTTTTGGGACATTTGTCAATAAAATTAGTTTCTGAGCCACTGTAGGGATAGAACCTGAGGGTATATTTCTCAACACAAGGGATGGCTTAACACATTAACAATATCAGATCGGGTGCCCAACTCTGCCGTGAAGAAGAAGAAGTGGATAAGTCCACTTAACACAACGGCATTTTAGTCACCAGTCACTTCCGTTTGTTGGGTATGAAGTTCCTGAAGTCATCCTGAGAAGTTAAGTTGTACTAAAAACTAACTTCCCAATGTCATTTTGGGAACTTCCGATGTACCAGACGGATGTTACAGATCAATTATGGCATGGAGATAAGTTGACTTATCTCCTTATTCCGCCTCACGGTGGTAATCAGACTTGGTAATCACTGGTAGTTTCAAAGGACAAATTTGCGACCCTTCCATGGACAAAAATATAATTTGTCCAATGAAAGTATGCAAACGTGTGACTTGTAAGATAAATAATAAGGATTTACCGAAAATGTGCACAAAAATGCATATTTCTCGGTACAAAAATGGCTGTTTAGTTTTGGAATACAGGGGAGTCACAAGTAGTATCATTGAAGGTGTAACGTGAAGTAATCTCTGCAAATAAATTCACCGGGGGGAGTAGTGTGTGTGTGGTGGTGGTGGTGGGGACAATACCATACACACAAATGTAGCGCATGCAGGCGTTGCATACCCGCACACGGCCGTAAGGCGCCGTGGTGAGCGACGGTATGCAACCCGCACGCACGCCTGCATGCGGTACAGTATAAGCGAAATAAAGGAAGGGGTCTCCCTGTACATACCCGACATACCCCCCCCCCCTCCTCTGTTGAAGACAAAGCCCCCTGCTCACCCTTCCTTGTTCCTCCCTGGCACGGTGCTACGTCTGTCACGCTGAACTCGTCACGGTATCCAGGAGGTACTGCATACATGTACACACTTGAGTTTCCACAGCATGTTTTTTTAGGGAACGGATGTGGAACCTCTCAGCTCTCCGTGTGCACTGGAGAAGTTCTCCGCATTTGTCTTTGTCACGATATGTTCTGTTAAAAGACACTCTGATTTCCGGAATGTCAAGGTCAAGGAAAAACCAGGTCGGAGAAATTATAGGTCGGAGTAAAGCCAGGTCGGAGAATTTTTTTTGCCTTTTTTGGGGATCCGTCACTATACCGGGGTCGGAGAAAAAAAGGTCGGAGAAACGAACTGCACCGCTTTTTTCCACATTTCCTTTCAGTTTTCATCACTTTCAGTCAACTTTTAGTCACTTTCTCTTTAACTTTTATAGAAATGTGTACACCCACTTTCTGTAGTGATTACCCCTTCGGCCACAAAAGAACCTGGAGCATAATGAACAAGACTGCACAGTTTGCCAGATGAGAGGAGAGAGAGAGGACGACGACTTGGAAGTGCTCTGGTTTCCCCCATTTTTGCCAATATTGTACACCCTTTATAAGGTCCGTGATTGGTACTAGGCAATTATCTGTAGCGCGATTCGCCTGTAAGTAGGCAAGAAAAATTCGAGTCGACTTCCCTGAAATGCAATCCTGGCTAACGTTGCAGGGATCGCGAGAAGCCCTCGCTGAAAATTACGCCCACAGACTATGGTCAGGAAGCCGCAAATCCTACTCTTCCCACTTTTCTGAACGTGTCTTTTTGTCCATTTTACTGACGTGTGTAACCTCGAGCCTCGCGTCTTTGCCCGGCCTCCCCATTCAGGAGTCCAGAGGATTCACGCCGATCAAGTCCAAGGTCAGACTGCAAAAGGGTTGTTTGGTCACACCCGTCCCGAGCAACAAGCCGGCCGGTCGCGTCCGGAGTAACCAGAGTCCTTTGCAGTGTCGTGAGGGCGGACCCGAGCGAACGTTTTCGGACGCCCTGTGTTGGGGCGAACGGGGTTTGTTTTATGGTCGCGGTCCAACGTCAACATCAATAAGTCGAGGAGCAAAGGAACGGAGGGAGAAAGTGGACCGTGCAATTGTGTGCTATGCACTCGTGTTTCCCTACCTGCTGCCATACACAGTAAAGTGTCTAAGTAAAACGGAAAATATATTTTATAACACCCGTGCCATGGTATTCAAATTTGAGACAGAGAATTACGACATTCTTCAAAGCAAGTCAAACTGATTTCCACAAAACAAAAGGATTTATTTTGTCACAAAACTGCCCCACAAGTTTTAAACTTTTTATGTCAGAATCTCAAAATATTATCGAGCCAAAGCTGGACTAGTAAGTAGTTTTATCAAAAGTACGTGTCCTGGAAAAAGAGTGTTCACTCACCGAAGCTCTTTTACTTCTCTGCTCATAAGCTATAATTACAGGGTGTTCCATCGGCGCAGTTCTTTCTTCTGATGACAACTGTATACCGGATCCAGTCGTGCGGGATGGGCTTACCTATTGCCGCTCATCGAGGCGCCTTACGGCTTCTTGCGAGCACAGTATAGTACTAACCAGAAGATCGAAAGGCTCCGATGGGCCACCCTGGACTTAAACTGCAATTGTTCTGCGTGATTTTTTTTTTTTTTAATTTACGCGTGTGTGCCCTTTCCACATGTTTCATCTGCCCTAGTACCTGCGTCCTTCTTTCGACCGCAGATAGGCTTCTCCGAAGGATAAGGGCGGCTAATGGAAAATCAATATCATCGAACGTTTTAACCCAAACACAAGCTCACACCCCAGATCAATCCGACACGGTAGGCAAAAAGGACCGGGGTGGGGTGCTGGCTGCACGCGCAACGTTGAGCAAGACTACACTACCCTCCAGCATTTAAAACGAAATAAATTTAAACACGAACCGAACGTTTGACGTGGGTTGGCGGGTGGGGACGTTGATGTAGGTACAGCGAGGGCGGGAGAGAGAGGGAGGGAGAGAGAGAGGGAGAGAGAGAGGGAGAGAGTAGGGGGGCTGGTGCCGTTAGACAGCACCGCGGTGGAAATATTCAGACTTGCACCGCACGTCTATCCTGACTGAAAGGAATGCAATGTCTGAGAGAAGGGCGGGGAAGGGGTTGGTGTTGGTGAGGGGGGACACACCCTCCCCACCTTCCCTTACCTCCCTCTCCCTCCCGCTGCCTTCCCTCCCTAACCTCCCCTATACACAGGCACCGCGTCCGCCAGCGCGCTAGAAAACGTGAAACCTTCACCCAGAAATCCATTAATCACCAAATGTATCCAAAAACTTCGTGCCCTTATAGACGGGATCCATCTCGTCTCTACTTCCATTTCCTTCCATCCGTTCTTATGTTAAAACAAGGCAGACGTCTATATTTGGCACCAATTTTTTTCCACTTTTTATTCGCCTTCGATTAAAAAACGTAAAAAGTGAGAAAAATCAAAAGCAGGAAGTTAATTGTATGGTTCACAAAACTTTTTTGAAATTTGATCTCATAACATTGCGCGCGATTAATAAACCCCGTCAATGGTTCGGATGGAATAAATTAAACAATTTTCTTCAGGGCCTTTCTTGGATTGTATTCATTTTAACAATCGCAATCTGCATTTGACGAAAACAAAAATAAACTTCAGGTTCACTTTTCAAAACAGAAAGAAAGATTTTGAAGAAAGTTGGAATGTGTTTTTTTATCAGTTTTAATGTCAGTCACCGCCTCTGCGCGGACACACCTACTGACCCGCAAGACCATTAGTGCGGCTGGATCGGGCGGCGGCGGCGGCGGCCACCCCCAAGACATCTCTTTCATGCGTTTCATCAATTCTCTCGCAAATCATCAATTTCGCTTTGTGCGCTGAGGTAACCTGTCCTCCTCCCCTATACCAAGTAAGGCAGGTCGGCACTACCGACCGTAATATCGTCCTTCTTCACAAAACAATCAATTCTTTCTAGGGTTTCAAAAAATTTCAGATGAGAGTAAGACTGGTTTTAAACTATTTTTTAAAAAATAGCTTGCAGACAATTTTCTTACGTTGTGGGATAAAACGGAAGCGACCTCTTCGCACAGGAATGCAAACGGCACGGCACAAAGACTAAAAACACATTGTGTAAACCTTTACAACAGTTGACAGACGGGCGGGCGGCAGGGCACCGGCAGCAGCGCACACAACAAAACGGGAAAAATATGACGGGCGCATGACCCAGATAACTCCTCCCTCTGTACCGAGCCGCTCGTCTTCTCCGCATCTCTCTCTCTCTCTCTCCCCCCTCTCTCTCTCTCTCTCTCTCTCTCTCTCTCTCTCTCTCTCTCTCTCTCTCTCTGCAAACAGTGGGCGATTTCACCTTAGATCGATATGAAATTTTGTTTTTAGTATTTTATTTTGGGGTGTTTTGAGCGCGCTCTCCGGCCGCTACTGATGCTGCCATCTTATTTCTTTTTGGCAGAGCAAGCGAAAGACAAACAAAAATAATTTGTAAGTAAACACAGTGATTAAACACAATATGTTTAGTTTTTCACTATACGAGAAAATAGTAATACAAGTGGGAATGATCCTCGGCTTCGGCTGGGTTTGCCGGTTCCGTTATTTAACACACACGGTAAAAACGAGTCCTGGGATTCCCAGGAGAGTTGGAACCCCAGTGGATGCCGTGGAAACAAGCAATTATTCCCAGGGGATCTACTGGAAAACCCAGGACATCGGGTGGGAAAATTGCACACATCCAGGGCAACCCCTGGGACACTTCTAACTCCCCTGGAAAATGAAGAAAACTCCTGGGAATCACGGGGCTTGTTTTTACCGTGCAGTCGCTCTATGCACAACCTCGACCAAGGTGTGAAAAGCACAGAAGTCGCGTCACTGGTCACTGAGCGGAAGACCTGTGGTAGCAGGTCAGTTTTGGCGAGCTATCGCTACATTTCGCACCCAGGCGACTTCATAAAAGCAAAAGCACATCTGCTGTCCGTGTTGCGAGAGGAGCCGCGGCTTGGTCCTTCCGGGGTCTCTCTTTCTCACTCGCTCCCTCCAAGAGAGAGAGAGAGAGACTACGCACACAATCACACAATCGCTCACAGACGCGCCCCGAAGATTAATTGAATTCGCTGCGGGTCACGTCCGCGACCTGGCCTCTCTCTCTCTCCCTCTCGGTCTGCTGAGAGTGCGACAAGGATGGATACAGATACAGGCTCCAGTTTCGGATGCAGGGAGTGGCGGCAGGACATCCCGCGCGTTTCTTTCACGTATGAAAGAGAGACGCAAAAGGCTCGCCCTCTCTCCCTCTCTCACGTCCCCCCTCCCCCTCCCCCCTCCCTCTCACTCTCTTCCCCTCACGGACCGACGCAGCGTGACGGAGAAATGACCACTGCCTTCCGCACGTCAGAGAAGGAGAGACAACCGTCTTGTGATAAGGACTCGATCATAGTTAAGTTATTATGTGACCCAGCCCGAAAGCGTATGATCTCTCAGATCACATTTTAACACTATTAAACTAGTGGCCAGCCTGTTTATTATCATGACTGTTTTTGATTTACGCAGAGTGAACGAGTGAACAGCGAGCAGACGGACACTCAGACAAAGGACGAATCTGTTGCACGATTATTGCAGAGCTCGCATCCCCCGTCTTGCCGCCGGTTCCTCAGGTGGGATTCTCATACTCCTCTCTGACCCTTGCCGCCGCTCAGATCATCAATCGCAACTTGACAAGGGGCTGAAAAGTGCGACGGAAGAAAGTTAATTGTTATTCTTCTCTTTTTTTTTCACAGAAGTGGAGCGGGTTGGCGCCAGGCGCGAGGAGGCGCGGTCGGACTGCAAAACGGTGTCCATTATGAGAAATTGAGCGGTCGGGCGGGGCCGGGGCGGTCGGGGCCAGGCGCTTGCGGCTGCCTCCTCGCGCACAAATCTACACGGCCTACAATGGATAAAACGTAAGCTGATGCTGGAAAATGAGGTAATCCGTCGATCCGTGACCACCCTCAAGCGTAGGGGCGGCGCGGGCGCGGCAGAGAGAAGGGAGAGGAACCGAGGCACAATGCAGAGCCAACAAAGGCCAAATAAGGCATAATGGCACACATGGCTCACGATATCAGAGGGATGGGGCAACTGGCTAGAGAGAGAGAGGGGGGGAGTTTTGGGGGATCACAGAGGGAGGGGGTGAGGGGTGTCGCGACGGGGGAAGCCCCGCAGCAAAAGGGGGGAGACGACACGACGCGGAAACAGGGAGAGAATCGCTCCCCCGGCTGCGTCTGGCTGCCGGCCGAACGACCGGTGTCCGAGTTAGAATTCAAAGTGTCCAATAATGCAATGCTACGCACAACCAAATCGGTAGTTCAGAAAAGGTTAAAAAAAAAAGGGAAAATTCTTTTCGGGAATTTACACCTGGAGTAGTATTTCAATCTTATCTTGCGTACACAATAAATGTGCAGAATTAGAAACTTGGCATAAAAGCCACTACGAACGAATATGTATATAAAACTTCCTTTCAGGTTATTGTATATTTTGGAGTTTTAAAATCGCGATGCAAACCCTTGTCCCGTGCTGATTCAATTAATATCAATTCGAATATAAAGACGAGCAGCAGAGACCCGCGCCTCAAATGAATGAATCTAGACCGTCCGCGCGCAACCACACACCTTTGGTCACAAGCCTAGGGACGAAAGGAGTGGGAGGGGGGAGGGGGCGGCCGGCGATTGGCTGAGCGGGCCGCGTGTGTGTGATTGATGGCCGCGCGAGCCGACCCCCCCCC
>NW_026267287.1:315875-317876 GCF_000697945.3 Frankliniella occidentalis | reverse complement strand
CCCCTCTCCGCCGGGTCCCCACCCTCCTCCCGGCCAGCAGCTTCCAGACCTGTGGCGCTGCTGCTGCCGGCCGCGCGGCCGCGCCACCCCGTATAGTGCTATACGTAGTATAACAGTACAGTCGCGACCAAACACGGCATCAACCCCTGCGAGAAAAATCCCCGCCGAATTGAGTAAAACTGCTTGCATAAAATTGCTATACGGATAAAATAAAAATATTACAAAGTAAAATGATTGCGACAAATCCCGACCGAACTATATAAAGGCGTTCCACACAGAAAACACGAATTATTCCGGAGTGGACGAGTTAGTGGACGCGGTGGTGGAAACTTTTGACGGCGGCAGATGGACGACACAAATCTTTGCGGTAGACACTGCACACACGCGCGAGCAGAGTCACACACACACACACACACGCGCGCGCGCGCGCGCACGCACGCACACTTCCCCCGCGAGCGTGCGCGAGCCCGGCTCATAATTCTCGACACGTCTCTATTACACGGAGCAGAAGAGAGTTTTCTACATTTTTTCCAAAGCGACACACCCCTACCACCCCAGTCAACCCCCCCCCCCCCTACCCCCTTCGTATTATCATCAGCATCATCATTTATGATGATGACCGAGGTGCAGTGATAATCACGTGGATTTTATTCCATCTGCCTCTTACAGCTCTTTATCCCGTCATTACATCTGGTTCAACATATGTACTGCTGAGCTGCTCTCTTCAACGCTCATGTTAATAATTTTAAAAAACCAAAGATGTGAAAGTTCACTCACCGAAATCGGCAAAACAGCAGGCAGGCACCGAGAAGAGGTTTACATTCTGCGGAAAGAAAAATGAGAAATAATATGAGTATCACAGGTTGAGAATAATCATCAAAATTGGGATGAAACACAAATCTACTATGCTTAAATTCTGCTTTATAATTCAGATCGATCTAAATTCTTCCCATCAACTTCCGGTAAGTTTCTTTACTATTCATTGCTCTCGTAGTGAGCGGCCCCGATAACAATTACCTCCCATCGGTCACGCTCGCTCGCTACTGCGGCGAATCGGAAAGTGTAAACAAAAATTATAAGCTGCCGCTGCTCGCTCGCTCACTCACTCTGGATGAATGACTTGCAAGAGTCCCTTGTGTGCGGGAGGCCTCTGAGAGAGCAAGAGAGACGGCGAGTGTGGGGCGGCGGGTCACAACACGACGCGAGGCATGTTTTTATTGTCAAAACATTAGGCTCGCCGGCGAAAGATGAGCCGCTGCTTACTCACGGGAGTTGTGTCGGTGGGTGTGTGTGGGAGAAAAATTAGAAAGAAGAATTAGCGACCAAGAAAAACAAGTAGCAGTCCAGGCACTGTGTGTCAAATTTGCTGTCCGCAGAGAGAGGCTTGACCCAGGGAGTGACCTGGTTGCAAGAGGCGGCGTGCACTGGGATTTCACGGCCGATTTACACGGATGAGAAAGAGAGAGAGAGAGAGAGAGAGAGAGAGAGAGAGAGAGAGAGAGAGAGAGAGGGTGCACTCTGGTCCTGTGCGGCGGCGAAGAGCGTTCGATTGGAGGTGGAGAGGAGCAGCAACTGCAGCAACGGGACGGGTGGCGGCACGGCAGCGGCCCAAAAGGTTTTATTACCCCTGCCTGTCCGACAGGCTGGCGGGCTGCGCCTGGGTGACAATAGGCGAGGAGAGTCGTAAAAGCGACTCGGTGCCGCCGCTGCAGACCGGCCTGGCCCGGGTCGGGCCTCGCTCCGCTCCGTGACCCAATTCCAGCGACGGGGATGTTTTTGGCGTAGAAGACAATTGCACGTCGCTGAATAATTTTGGAAAATAAAAAATTTCCAATGTTTCTTGACATAATTTTGATATAGTTTCTTCGGAAGGAAATTTTGTTTGTGTAAACTGCGTTTGCGATTGTGTACAGAGGCAGACGTGTGTGAGATACAGTGTGTGTGTGTGTGTGTGTGTGAGCGAGCGAGCGAGAGAGAGAGAGAGAGAGAGAGAGAGAGAGA
>NW_026267287.1:311464-315825 GCF_000697945.3 Frankliniella occidentalis | reverse complement strand
AGAGAGAGAGAGAGAGAGAGAGAGAGAGAGAGAGAGAGAGAGTGAGAGTGAGGCAACCGTCGCCTCACTGCTCAACCATGGCTCGGATCTGAACTCGTTCAGCAACCATTGGCCAGAGGGAGGGTGGTGGGTGCAGCCCAGTGCAGCCCGCTCGCGCCGCTCCAGGCGAGGGTTGTTCTTTTGTCTGTGGCTGATCGGGGGGCAAGGGGGCGGCATGGGGTGGGAGGAGAGAGAATGAGAGAGAGAGAGAGAGAGAGAGAGAGAGAAGGAGGGGCGGGTGGGGTCGGTGTTGGTTCAGGCGGGTACGCCGGATATGATGTGAATGTGTACGGCTCGATTTCAAATGTCTGACGGTCGCGCACGAGCCCGGCTTGGCTTATGAATGAAAACATACAGCGCTATTTATCCGTACTGCTCGCGGGAGGCGACAGGACCAGGAGAGAGAAGTGGGGGAGGAAGGGGTTGGTATTGCAGTCTGCACGCCTGCTTCACGCTTGTATGGAACTGAATATGTAATATATTTGCTTAAAGTAAAGTTTTTAAGGGGGAATTTTCTCAAAGCAAATAAATTGGTGTTTGGAAATGAATAGAAGATGTTGTTTTATTTTTCTCTCAGTTTGTGAAAGGGATTTTCATGAATACCACATTAGAGGGGTGCGCTGGCGGCAGCGCAGAGGCCTTCCGGTCTGTCACGCTTCTGGTCACGTGACGGGGGGTGGCGTCCGCGCAACACCGCGTAACGCCGGGCGGGCCGGCGGCGAGGACGCGTCCGCGATGGCGCGCGCGCGCAGACACACACACACACACACACACACACATGCCGTTTTGGGGTGTTTTCCGAGGGTGTCTTCCCCCGCGTCGCAGCGCCGCTCGGCGCGAGGCACGCGTTGCATTGTTCGCGATCGCACCCCCTGCAAAAGCAGCGTCCCCTACCCGCGCCCGCCAGGCTCCCGCCAGGCTCCCGCGCCTCCCCCGTGCGGGCGAGCTGACGCCAGCAGGCCGACGGACCGCCGGCCGGCTTGTGGGCCTGCTCGGCGCGGGGTGCAGCCCGCCACCGCTGCTGCTGCAGTCGGCCAGTGGGACAATTGCCCCCCAACAACAACAGTGGCACATTTCAATCCGACGAACCGAACCGAGTCAGTACCGTCCCGTCCCCGGCCGCCAGCAGACAAGCTCCGGGAGCGCGGCGCGAGCAGTGATCGGTGTGTTGTGGCCATGGTGCAGCAGTGATTGTGCAGTGATTGTGTGTGTGTGTGTGCAGCATTCAGTGATACCAGTGTGCAAGTGACGGTTGTGAACATGAGCGGATACTCAATGTACGAGACAGGCGGCCACCACGCTCCGACCTCGGCGTACTGGGGCAACGGCGCCGGCGGTGGCAACGGCGGCGGGTACGAGCAGGGGTACCACAACGGCGGGTACTACAACTACCAGGGCGGGTACTTCCCCGGCATGCCTGCGACGCCACCGTCGCCAGGGACGCCAACACAGCAGCAACAGCAGCAGCAGTTGGGAGGCTGGGGCGAGGGCGCCGACGCCCCCTCCTCCTCCCACCACTACCCGCCCCACTCCCCCGTTGGGGCCCAGACTTTCCCCGCCAAGGAGCAAGCCACCCCTAACGGGCACCAGGACGCCAACTACCTCCATCAGTTGTACCAACAGATGTACCTCCAGCAGCAGCACCACCACCACTACCAGCAGCAGCAAATGCATGAGCAGCGGCAGCAGCAGCAGCAATCACAGCATCAACCACAGCAGCACGTGAGCCAACTGTATCAACAGCAACAGCTTCTAAAGCTCCAGCAGCAGCAGCAGCAGCAAGAACGGCAGCGCCACATGGTGGAGCCCCAGGAGCACAAGGTGACCACGACCTTGTCGCCTTTCAGCTCGCCGTGCGACGTGTTCGGCGACGTCCCGGGGCACCCCTTCCCGGAAGAGGCAGCGCCCGCCGTGGAGGACCTCGAGACGACCCTGACCTCGGCCACGCCCCCTGGCTACTACCTCCAGCGACGTGCCACCTCCACCCACGGCGTCCTCGCCCACGGCGCTCCCGCCCACAGCGTCCACGCCCACAGCGTCCACGCCCACAGCGCCCCCACCCCCTGCTCCGTACAGGCAGAGGCGCCCCCACCCCCCGCCCCTAGCCCGGAGAACACCAAGCCGAGCACACAGCTGCTCAAGCAGCTCCTCGAGCGGGGCATCTCTGTGGCACGCAACCCCGGGCCGCCGCCGCCCAGGGCCTCCGCCCCCATCCAGGCGCTGGAGATCAAGAAGCAGCCCCGGTCGCCGTGCCCCGGAGACGAAGAGGGCTTTGCCAAGATGGTCGCCGACATGCGGAGGCCGTCGCCCACGCTCACCGCCCTGGAGCCTCGCGGACTTGTTGAGCAGCCGCGTGGGCTGGTTGAACAGCCGCGTGGGCTGGTTGAGCAGCCGCGTGAGATGGTTGAGCAGCAGCGCGGGCTGGTAGAGCAGCCGCGCGGGCTGGTCGGGCAGCCGAGCGTGCTGGTTGAGCCGCGAGGGTTGAGCGCGCCGACGGCCCCCAGGCCCACCGAGGGCCGGCACATGGGGCTGCCCATGGTCATCCAAAGGGCGCACTCGGTGGCCAGCGCGCGCCCAGGACGCTCCCCGGCCCTCACGTCGCCGCCCCCAGCCGACCTCACGACCAGCCAGCTCAACGGGGACCTAAGCCAGCAGGAGCGGCTCGGAGAAGTGCTGCCGCCGCAGAAGCCCCAGCCGCCCGTCAAGCAGGAGGACGACGACGACAGCCACTCCGAGGACACGTCCGCCGGATATAGCGGCATGCTCCACATGGCCGTCACGAAGCCAGAGGACTTCCCGCCCTGGATGAAGCAGGGTGAGCTCAAAGCGATTTCTTATCCACCCCATATATATATATATATATTCCCCTTTGAGTTTTGTTATTTTGTGTTTTGCTTTTTTTGGCACGGTTTAATAACTTTTGCGTTCTGTGTTGCAGGTCCGGTGGGAGAGGGCAAGCAGGGCGCCAGCGAGCCCGGCGGCAAGCGAACGCGACAGACCTACACCCGGCAGCAGACCCTGGAGCTCGAGAAGGAGTTCCACTTCAACAAGTACCTGACGCGGCG
The DNA here is from genome assembly GCF_000697945.3 of Frankliniella occidentalis. Classification (NCBI taxonomy): domain Eukaryota; kingdom Metazoa; phylum Arthropoda; class Insecta; order Thysanoptera; family Thripidae; genus Frankliniella; species Frankliniella occidentalis. Next base: position 312,721 of record NW_026267287.1, on the reverse strand, counting down.
CCGACGCGTGGAGATCGCCAACGCGCTCAGCCTCACCGACCGCCAGATCAAGATCTGGTTCCAGAACCGCCGCATGAAGGCCAAGAAGGACCTACCGGTCAGGTGAGCATCTAACTATCTACGTGCTGAGGTAGTGGGGAGAGGGGAGGGGGCGGTTGGGAAGGCGGACTGGGGTCATAAATCCTGGTCCGCAGGGACTCTCAACCCCCTCGGGGTCGCCGGCCGCCCGGGCGCCGCAGTGACGCCGCCGCTTGACCAGGCCACCTCTCTAAAGCTCTCGATGTTTCTCCTCCAGGATACCGGCAGGCCCCTCTTCCGACGAGGACTCGACCATGGAGGCCATGCCCACGCCAGGGGACCTGCTGGACGCCCCCAGCATTCAGCAGTACCAGCAGCACCAGCGCCTGCACATGGAGAACCTGCAGTCCTACCAGCACTACCTCCAGCAGCAGCAGCTCCTCAGCCGCCAGTTCCAGCAGCACCCGCACATGGTGCACACGCCCCCCGTGTTCATGGACAAAGGAAGGCACATGGCGCTGGACGCGCTCTCCTAAGGGGGCGCCGTGGTCTCCGCAGATAACGGTACCAAGTTCCTATGAATTCGTTAGCATCACTATAAGTTGTTTTGTTTGGGCCTTTTCCTCGGGGGGCACGGTCTGCCACGATGCACACCGACAGGTTCCGAGTGTGCCCAGAGTGCCTGTAATTTTTGTTTACTTTCCTAGATTATATTTTAATATTAGCACCGAGTCTTTGCGTACGTACTGTAGGGTCGTTGGTGAATAGGTTTCCGTTCGAAGGGCGGATGCTCTTTTTGTTTGCTCTCGCATAGGTAGGGGAGAGGAGGAGGGGAGGAGGAGCAGCCAAAGGGATAGAGCGGTCTGCGGCTCGGTTCGTCATCAGACGTTGGACATGTCAAATGAACCGTGAAGCACGCGCCAAGACAAGGTGTCGGTCCTCTCTCCTTTGCAGCCCCCCCCCCTCCCCCCCGAAGCCCGTGTGGTGGGGTTCGGTGGCGAAAAGGGTTCGTAAACCTACCACATACCACATGGTTCCCCTCAACTTTTGTCAAATTGGCCAGCAGTGTCGTCGTCAGAAGAGGCCTCACAAGCCAATGAGCTAAGCAGAAATAGTTGTCGGGTCGGGAGTGTGTTTGTTTCTTCTATCTAAAGTTTGGATCTAGAAACGCAAAATACTCTGCGTACTTCTGATTATTTGTTGAAATAATTTTCTTACCTAAAAAGATTTGTGTCCTAC
>NW_026267287.1:293349-310672 GCF_000697945.3 Frankliniella occidentalis | reverse complement strand
TCTCTCTCTCTCTCTCTCTCTCTCTCTCTCTCTCTCTCCCTCACCGTCTCCAGACAATTTTTCTACTCTTTCTACCAAAATAATTTTAAACGCAGGACGAATAGCGAGGAAAGAGAGAGGGAGCGAAAAGAGAGGGTAGAGAGAGGAGGATGAGGGAGAGAAGAGGAAGGAGAGGAGAGGAGAGAGAGAGAGTGAGAGAGAGAGTGAGAGAGAGAGTGAGAGAGAGAGAGAGAGAGCGTTGTGTGTGGAGTAGAGAAGGACAGAGTAGGGTGCCATACTTGCTTGCAAGCGGGGAGGGGAGGAGGGGTCGCGGGACAAAAGAAGCTTGCGGAGCCGGCGGCCCCGCGCGCCACCGTGGCCCGGTTGGTCAGGCTGTATAGTGCTGTCTAAGAATATTTTCGTTGCCCATTTTCAAACGTTTGTGTAAATGTATTAATTTTACGTATTAACTAATGTCTAGAGTTTATTGTGATATATAATTAGAGTTTTGATTTAGTGGCCTGTTTCCGATGAATTTTGCGGATTAATTAGTACACCGCTCATATTTTAATTGATAAAGTGCCATTACCGAAGGTTTCAGTGCCCTCCGCGGCCTGAGCTGGAAGATACCAAATTTGTCTAGTCTCCGACTTCTGTTTTTTTAGGCAGCATTTGTTGTGGTATATAAAGAAGTGTATATTTTTTCTTGAGAGTTTTAAAATGCATAATAAATGGAAACTTTTATGCATTTCTCGTTGTGTTTTGTGTTTATAAGACCTACTCAAAACAGCTCATACCCTTTACAATTCAAAATTTCATTTCTTTTTCTTTTCTTTTCCTTTTTTTGTTCCCTGAAACACTCATGTAACACCACCACGTAGTGTACAGCAGTAGACCCATTGGAATGCAAGAGTGCACGTTTTGCAGTTGGAGCCGAGGGAGAGTAGAGAGGGATGGTGGTGAAGGGGAAGTAAGGGTGAGAGAGAGAGAAGGGTGGGCGCGGTGGGAAGGGTTGTGGATCGCGGGCGGGACCGCCATCAGCTCCACTTTGCTTCCAGCCCTCCTGCGGGCCGACACCTGCCAGCGGCCCCATTAGAAAGATGGTCTCGGCCGCGGTCCAACTTACAGCATCCGGACGGGGCGGGGCGGCGGGGCTCGCCAGAACGTGCGGGGACTGGCTTGCTGGGGGTAAATGCTTGTCTAAACTCTGCCGACTTTCGTACTGCAGTACGAACGAAAAAGGTCATAAGGTGGTTGCAGCGGCCTATCGTGACCACATTTGCAAGAGAGACAGATCTAATTCGCCTTTCCCGCATTCATTAAAGAACAACTGAGCTTTAATGTTGTGCAACGGATAGTTACGAACACTACCAAAAAAATCTACAGTTTAACACAGTTATGCACTGGTAGGTCTTCAACTACAAAGTCGTGCACCTCGACTTATGTTCAACTCTTCAGTTGAACACTTCCCAATCAGACTGCCACCAACACAAGAAAGTGTTCAACAGATATATTTATATAGGCGTATGACGCCAGTTTGAACACTTGGTTTATCAGTGTGGGGGGGGGGTGGTTCTAGCGGGCGCAGAGTCCCTGGAGACGTGTGGCGTCCCACAGCGGCCGTCCCTGTCACTTCTCGGACAGAAGGTGAAGGGAGTTGGTTGGAAGGGGAGAGCGGCCGTGTTCAAGGCGGCACGCGGGTTGTGACAGCAACAGCCTAACCTATCGAAGCCGCGCGCGCACCGCACAACCTCGGCTGCGGCGGGGGGTATCGCCAGCGCAATAATAAGCCAGCGGCAATATCGCACCGCGCGGAGACACCCCCTGCGCAGAGAGACTCTCTGGTGGTGGCGCACCCCCTGACAGGGGACGAGAGGAAAAGGCTAAGAAAAAGCTTGGCATTCAAGCAGGACAAGTTGCATTTCCCGCGTAATTTTGAGCTTGTGGCGGTATGTAAACTCATTTGCAGCGCGAGGTCGGAATGCGCATACACTCACATACAGAGCACGCCAAAAAAAAAAGCGAGAGAGACGCCTGGCGCCTCCCATCACTCTTTCCTCATTCGACACGTTCCTTCAGCTCCACTTGGGAAGTCAGGAAATCCATTAGGGGCGGGGGCGCGTGGGGCTGGGAGCGGCGCGGGGGTGGCGTAGGGCGCAAGGGGCAAAGGGGCGGGGCCGGCGGGGGTGGACCAGAAACAAATACAACGTCCGTCCACAAAATGGGTGGCAAGTGCTGCACATCCCGGGGGTGCCCGGAAAACCGAGACCCCCCGGTGTCCACAATTTGAGGCGATTTTAAAAGGTCCCTAACATACCCTTTTAGCCTCCGGTGCGCCCGGATGCGGCACTCAATGCGAAAATTTTGCACAAATTTGCGAGTAATCTAGTTGTTAGACACCATGGGGTGTCTAAACTTTGCCTTTGAACGTGGGCATCGGCTGGCGAACAAAATCCGACACTTGTTTCGCCAGGGTAAGAACACACGCACTCCTTCCGGGCCGTCGGACTTCGCGCTCCGCTGCGCGGTATTTGCTGCTGGCTTGTCTTTGCGGTTGACAGCTGCTGCCTGGCTGCTTCAGCGGCACAGGTCGGCAGCCCAGCCCGCCCGAGCCGCCAGCCGCCAGCCCCGCTCTCGCCACTCCGCGAGTCGGAAAACCATTAGTCAATCCATCAGGGAGGCAACTACTCTCTCTCTCTCTCTCTCTCTCTCTCTCTCTCTCCCCTTGTTCACCCCTCTCTCTTTTTGCCCTTCAACCCCCCCCCCCTCTCCCCCGACACTCCCCTCAGCAGAATTGTTGCAGACGTTGTTTTTGCTGCCGGCAACACTTTTAATTGTTTTCAGCACAACTGAAGCGGGCACTTCGCCCCAGTGGCACAACCCTCGCAGCAGCGCCCCGTTTAGACCGTCCTGCCCGAGAGGTACTTCCCTATAAAGCTAGGCACACACCAATTTTTTAGCGTTTTAATCTCAATTATTTAAGCTTCTATAATTTTTTTTGAGCTTTTATTGCCTTTAAATTGATATTATTCTTATTTTTTGTAAGGGTTGTACACTGAATTTTTTATTTAAGTGAGGCTTGTTCATGCTCCGCACAGCGATAGATTAGATAGATAGATAGATCAGCATTGGGTCCGCACGCGCGTGAGCACGGGGTATCGACAGGCAAGGCAGCCAACAGCAGCAGTCAACAGGCCATCGCCATCGCCGAGGTGATGGCGCGCCGATTTGGGTCGGCGCATCGACGGATTTACAATCATCTCCTTCCGCCACACACACTGCGCAGAGCGAAGCGCGCGCATCGTTCGAATTAACGTCAAAACAACGCTAACGGCAGGCTAGCGAGAGAGTTATCATCGTGACGTAGTTGCAGCCACGGCCGGGCGGGCAGCGCCACCGTCGCCGACTCATTAGCACCTATACATCAGTATCATCGCACACACTGGTCAAACCAGTCCAAGTTCGGCGCTATGAATGGACCCGCGCATCACGGGGTAACGAGATATGACGAGATGGGTGGGGGGGAGAACGGGAAAGCCCGCGCGCGCGGCAACCGGGTGGTATATATACGCGTAGCGTACGTGCGAATAACCATGTAGGAGTATAAGTGGCGTGATAAATTATTATTCGCACAAGATGTAACTGCGAATAGCAAATAACTGCGAACGGTCCACCCCGCGCCGGAGAGTGTTGGCCGCGGCGCAGCCACCGGACCCGCGGTGACCGTGCGCGCTCGCCTCCCATCATACATCATCCGCTAGGCCCCTAATAAAGTCCCATTCACGAGGGCGGTGGTGGTGGTGGTAGTGGGGAGGGGGGAGGGGGGCAGAAGCAGAAGCGGGGAAAACTCTTTCTCATCAGCAGGTCGAACAAATAATATAACCCGTCCACGACGCGATCATATTACCAGATGGAAAGTACAAAACAATGGTGGTAAATTTCATCCAGCATATCACTAAAACACCACACACACACACACACACACACACACACACACAGTGCGGCAGTGACCCGCACAACCCTCTCGATTCGCAACGCCCGCCACGCGAAAGGCCATAAATTTCCCGCCGCGAGTGAAAATTATGGGGAAACAATTAGGAGCTGTTAGTAAAGCCACTTGGAAGAGCTCCACACGACCCCCCTGGCCCCTCCTGGCCCATCGCGTGGCGGCGGGGCGGTGGCGGGGCGGGCCGCGACAACAGGTGGTTTGGGAGCGAGCGAGAGAGAGAGAGAGAGGGAGAGTAAGAGAGAGGGGAAGAGTAAGAGAGTGTGGGGGGGGGGGGGGATTTGGAGCAGAGAGCAGGAGAGACGCCATAAAAGGGCGATAAATTCCGCAATCCTTCTATAGAGGTTATAGTACGTGAGGCGGCGCTACTCCCTGATGTAGAGACATAGTAAAGCGCCCACCTGATGATGTATAGAAAAAAAGGTTAACTTCTCTCTCTCTCCTCCCTCCCCCTCTCTCTCTCTCTTTCTCCCTGGATGCCTTTCTCCGCGCGCCTCTCGCTCTGATATCTTCCTCCCGCGGCCAGGCCGGCTGGCCGGCCGGTTGGGACTCCTTGGCAATAAATTCTACCCCGGCCGCCCAACTTGTCGCGCGCCTTTTGTCGCCATAATTGTCGTGATTATGATTTGATTTCACGTCACTCGCGCGGACAATGGACGGTATACGCTTCGCGACGCCCGCGCGCCCGCGCGGGCTTTTCAAACGCGCGTGGAAAATGATAATATTCGTGTGTTACATTGCCTGCTGTATTTTCCCTTTCTTTTCACAGTGTCCCAGCTGTTGTATTTCGGCACGCCGGTATCTTCCCTCTGCCCCCCCCCCTCCCCCCTCTCCTCTCTCTCTCTCTCTCTCTCTCTCTCTCTGCCTCGTGTATGGGCCCATCCCACAATGGGAGCAGAGTGCGGTCAGGTCGGGTCAGCCAGTTTCACGGAAGAGCAGGGCGGGCGGGACCTCCTCCGTGTCACCGGGGTCAAGAGACGCTACATACACAGCCAAAAAAAAATACAGTTTCCGTTTCTGTATTTATTTCTTTAGGTTGTAGCCATCCAAGTAGAGTCTTTGCAGCACCCTAGGTGTACATACACAGCAGAGATTTCGGTATTATTGCACCGGCCTGCAGAGAGCCCCGGCAGGAGCTTCTGGTTCCCGTCAGATGCTCCCGCGTGTCAGGTGGATGGGTGCTGACGTCGCTGACGCACGTCAGAACCGGCGAGCTTGGCCAGAGCGTTGTCACTCAATGACGGGTCCTCGCTGCTTTCCATCTCGCGGGATGCACAGCATCTTTCCCATTCATCTTCACCCACCGCTGCTGCATCCTCTATCGCGGACGTTCTATCCCTCTTTTTGCCCTCTTCTTCTTCTATCCACCTAATGGTGCGAGCGGACCAACAAAAGGGTCAGCTCGAGGGAGGCAGACCGCATGCAAAGGGGGTTGGAACAAAAGGGCGACGAAATCGAAAGTCTGCGGCGCGCGAAAAACCGTCCGCCACCTCCTCGACACCTGACAACTTTTGGAATAAATTACCTGCCATCTCACCCCCTTTAAAAGACAGTCAGCAGGCAGGCACATCCCGCGCGCACAATTTCAAACGAAGTAGTATAACGGAAACAAAATGTGGTCCCTTTGATTTAAAAACACAAATGCACAACGCACAGGAGTTCAAAATCGGCCTATTTACAAAGAAAACGTTACTTGTTTCCTTGTTGTTGTTGTTGGTAAGTCGTGATGATCGGTCTAGGGCAATATTTCTCCCGCGCTCATATCCCGGCCCCACACGCGACACTGGGCAGCATGCGATAGCGTCGTTTGCACCCCAAAAACGGACAAGGAAGCGACACCACAAAGATGAATACACAGTCGCTGAGGTTGGCAGATTCACTTAAAAAATGTTTATATTAAAAGATGCACGTATAAATGATTAAGGTATATGACGTCTCCGAAGAAAAAAACGAAAATTGCACTGAGATCTCGCGATGTGCCACACACCGCGTACTGGGCGCCATCTACAAGGTATCGCACACGGCGGCGTGGCAGCCGGCAGCGCTTCCTTTTTGTCTCGCCGTCTAAATTAATGATGGCCTTTCAATAAACACGCGTAGGGCAGTCCGTCTTCCCACCATTCATCATCAGCGTCATTATCATCACCACCAGCATTCCCCCTTTGGCGATCGACTACATTTTTTTAATGTACCTTTTATGTATATTTTTTGCTCATTGTGTTGTCAAAAAAGTCCTTTGACAAAAGAGTTAGCAGATTTCGGAATAGAGTGAGTTTCATTCATTTGATTTGAGACTACATAACCCCCGAGCTCAGCCCAAGCCCAGGTAATGGGAAGCACTCATTTTACACGTCTAAATCAGCACCAACTCCTGCTCTCAATACATGCGTTCCACTTTGATTTCATTTATATACTCGACGACAGGGAAAGACTTTCCTGTACCTGACTGACCCACGCTGTGCGGGGGCGGGCCACGGGCGACACCAAGCCCGGGCCCCGAGCGAGGGTCGGGCCCCGGCCGCCCAGGCCAGTCAGGTACAGGAAAGTCTTTCCTTGTCGTCGAGTATAATCACATACGTTTGAAGAGCTGAGTATATAAAAAGTATGCAGCCATGGGCCCACTGAAAAATAAAACGAGAGAGAGAAGGAGAGAGGGGGGAGAGAGGGGGGAGAGAGAGTACGCTCATCTCATTCCCCGATTACCGCTATCATTGACACGACTTTGCTCCAGGCGGCCCAACCTCGGCCCCCTCCTGACGTATCAGGGAGTTTGCGGTGTCAGCGAAGCGGCCGGCGGCCCCGCCTCAGCCGACCGATCGGTGCTCGCGATACTATTTCGAACAGGCATGAGAGCCGCGCAATGAGCCTGGGAAAACCTTGCAGTCAAAATTTTAATTTCAGTGTAAGTTTCTTTAACTGAATAAATTGGGATAGATCAATTCCAATAACCCAGCCTAATGTCCAATGCTGGCATGGCATTTTGTTACTGATAGCGGTTCGAGAAGTGTTCTGCGAAACGATTGACAATAATAACCCTTAAAAAGAATCAGGTTTGTAATGTTTTTGTTGTGTTTTTGTTTATTTGTATTACATTTCGTGATAGGCAGAGCAAGTTCAGTAGTTTTTTTTTAGCACTGCAGCCGAGCAGCACACTCATACGCACCCGACCCACGTACGGGAGCAGCGGCTCACATAAGCCCGCGAGGGTCGCGGTCGAGTCGGCCAGTGCCAACCTTTTGACCCCATAAATAAACAGCCTGCCAGCCGGACACTCCGGGCGTGCACGCGGTGCCACGCAGTGCCACGCAGTGCCACGCAACGCCAAGCAGTGCCACGCATAGCACGTACGAATAAAACGCAGAACGCAGTCAAAAGCCTAAGTATGTGTGTACACATATCCGGTGACATCCCCGCCACACGGCCGACACAGTCTGCAGCCGCCTTATTCCTTTCGAAATCTCTCTCTCTCTCTCTCTCTCTCTCCGTGGGATATCAAGCCGATTCGAGTCGGATGAAAATAATCCGACAAGCAGTTGACACGCGGTCAGCCGTCCGCCAACGGGCGCGCGAGCTTTGGGGAGTCCGCATAGCACTGCTGATGTGCCATGTTGCGGACCGTGCGCCCATCTGTCCAACTGCCTCTGCTGCCCGTTCGCCGAAAGCTGTTATATATCCAATATGTTCCTAAAGTCGTGCTAAACACACACACACACGTGCGAGCTACCCGTAAGGCCTCTAGTTAGTGCTTTAAAAAGCTTAAAACTCCAACCCCTTTTGTAAAAGGGGCCGGACAACAATAAATCATTCTCCATTTCCGATGCGATGCCACCAAACCGCAAGGAATGTGGGCGAGCGAGCCACGTGCTATCGGCTCCTGGCCATCTTCGGACCATTAACGCTCGTCTTAATTAGGATAACAGCTGCACACACACACCAAAAAAAATCGTTCATTTTTTTTAAAATGCTAAATGTTTTGATAGGTAAGGGATATTTTAAATTTAAAATTGACACGATAGTGTGAAGTTTTGAACGGCAATTTTCTTGGCAATTTTACAGGTACATACCATGAAACGTAGGTAAGCCTAGAACTTAGCACTTTTAACATAAACAGCCAGAAATTCTTTAAGAACAATCTAAGGTGTCAAATTCTATTTTGTTTTAATAGTTTCTGTGGGAATTACCGCACCGCGAGAACCAGTACCGCCCTAGCCAAACAACATACACACTTACACACACATGCGTAAAAAACAAAACAAAGACCTGCTTGCTTCCGTATTAAGAGAAGACGACAACTATTACAGAGCTACCAAGTACATAATGTCGAATTAATTTGCGTTTAGGAAGCCATTAACGAGGAGCAACAAATCTCTCGCGCCAGCAGGGCCAGCACCCCCTACATCATAATAATAGCCAGCGGGCGCCATAAATTCAAACTGCTCCGCGAGGAGGCGCGGCGGGGCGGGGTGCCATCGGCGGATTGCTTGCCGCTACTAAATCGGAAACGGCGACATGCTGCATGACAGTATCACTTTTATCACGTCGTAAATTAAGGCGTTTGAACGATGATGACGACGTTTACAGGTGTAAGACCACCTCGGCGCGCGGTCAAACAGACTGGCCGCCCGAGGCGGAGGAGGCGGCCACGCCCTCTCCTACAGTCTAAATCTCGAAAGCTATTAAGCACCACGTGACACGATTTTTCTTTTATTTACTTTTTTTTCGCCGCCGTCGATTGACATTTTGCAATTTATGGTGATGTAATTGGTGGTGAGCGCACTCTCTCGCACTCACCGCCCGCTCACTCTCGCCCCGTCTCTCTCGCACCGCCTTGCTGCAGCCCCGGCTATAAATTACAGGCTCCCTCGGGCTGCTGCTGCTGCGGCCGCTACCAAAACAAACAGCGGTGTGATTGTGTGAAATATTTATGACGTGAGAATCGTCCGGCCCACCGCCTCGTCTTTGACCTGTTAATCGGTCGGGTTGTCGTGGCCAGATTATCAGATTAACGCGCTCACATGGGCGACCAGGGATAGGTCAGGGTGTGGCTGCAGCTCGTCTTCCGCCCACCCGATTCGAACCCCGAATCCTAGAAAATCATAATTTTGAACTTCGGCAAGAACAAGTCGGCCATCTTGTTTTGTTTACTATGTCTATTATAAATTATTTGTTAACAGTTTATATCTTTAATCTTTTTGGAATTTTATTTTGTCGAACAGTAAAACATAACCCTTTGTTTTTGGCAGTGCCACTAACAACGGGGCGCTTTCGCTTTCAGGGATGCATGGTCAGTCTCTGGTCAAGCGGTGCCGTCCTACGGTGCCCCCGGGCGAGGCACACTGTTCCCGGCACAGCCGGCGCAAATCGTTTCTGGCGGTAGGGGTCGTCGGTCAGGTGCCAATCACCAGAAGTCAAGGTCCCGCATAACGGTCCGGGGCCTGGCCTTGAGCACACACACGCACATTGTGCGGTAGAACAAAGACGCTTTGCTCCACTTGGCGCTGCTGCGGTGGGTGTGGCCGTCAATGAGCAGCGCTATGCTACTCCGGGGTGAGGGGAAAAAAATTGTGAAGTAAATGTAAATAGGACACTAAGAACCTCGCCCCTTTCCTAGTATCGTAGGTCCTCACCGGAGGTGCTCGTCATGAGTGAACTGTCCGCCCCATTCAAACGGAGTCAGGGCGACGGGCGCGACACGGGGCCACAGACGACGGCCATAGGCCGTGTGACACCCATGGAAATGGAGGTTCGCCCTCGATTTCAGGCGCGTTAGCGAAGCACCTCACGAGAAGAAACCACTTCATCAAACGCCTTGTGAAGCGGACTGCCCATGAAATGGGTTCAAAGTCATGAGGTGTCAACCGCGTGGCGGGGCACAACACTGAGAACAGTCGAGACAACTAAACCTTATCCACCCCGGCGAGAAGCGAAGCTACCCAATGTGCGTACGTCTAGGATCACAATTGGGTTGCTTTGATAAGAACAAAATTACGAATTAATATTTCAAGTGACACCCGAAATAAGGCTATAAAAATCGCGATGAAATCCGTCTGCAGCATACGAAAAACAAATACACCCAGAGAACTATTTACTTGATACAGCCAAAGTAGGCTCCTAAAAAGTTTAGTTCCTGAAACCAACTACGTTTGATTCAGTACTCGCATTTTAACTAAATATTGCTGACCCATTCAAAACCAAGTTAGCTCGACTAAATTAATCATTCAGAGTGCTACAAAAATTTCGGTTCTGAATTTGGTCCCTACGGTTTTTTTTTGTGCACATTCACAATACTAAAGCACGGAATCTGTCTGATAACCTATTGTAATATTAAAAGGAGGTAATCTGACGTAATCCAAACAAGAAACAGCTCCTGGTTCTGAGGAGCCCGCACCATAACGCAAAACCGTACTGAATAAAACGCACAAACATGCTGAAAAACACTCTCTGCTGAGACCAAAAAGGCATGAGGAGTGTGGAGAGCAGACGAGCACGTCGGCGGCGGTGTCGCGCGCGCCGCCTGCTCCGCCCACCACAAGGAGGCCGTCTGCCTGCACGTGAGGCCGGCCGCGCTGGCTCTGGGACCCTCCCCTCCCGGCCGCCCAGCCTGGCCGCACGGCCGCCGCCCTCCCCTCCGGCCGCGCGCGCTCCCCCCACCACTCGAGGCGCGCCTCCCCGCCGCCGCCGGCTAGACCCCTCCCCACCAGCCCGACGCCCAATCAACGGTTGACGGACTCGGGGCATCGCCGCGCCGCTGTCAGAGCGAGCGAGAGCGGCGCGCGCGCGGCCCGAGAGCGAGTGAGACGGTCGAGGAGCGAGAGAGAGGCCCAGACCCGGCGCGAGCGAGCGACGGAGAGCGAGCGAGCTGGCTGCTGGCATGGGGCAGGGCCGGGCCGCACTCCGTGTCTCGTCGCCGTGGACGTCGCAGGTCCTCGTCGTTGCGTTCGCGCCGTCCCGCCGTATCCGCGAGTGCACCTGTTGGGGCTGCCACCTTAGTGGGGCGCCGCGGCCCGACATGGGGCCGTTCGTGTGATTGTGTGTGTGCTTAGGTGTTTCCAGTGATGGTGGATATGCAGTGCAGTGTCAGTGAGTGCTAAAACAAGAAGAATACAGATGATCAGTGACAGCGACATCATGAGTTCGTACCAGTTCGTCAACTCGCTAGCCTCGTGCTACGCGAATCAGTCGCAGCAACAACAGCAGCAGCAACAGCAGTCCCGCACGGGGCCGTCCCCGGTGGACAGCCACCACCAGCAGCACCCAACGACGGCCACCTCGCCCGGGGGCGACTATTACAACGGCAACGGCAGCTACAGCGCGTCGCCGACGTGCTACTCGCCCCAGGGCTACCCGCAGCAGGGCTACGGACACATGCCCGGCGACATGATGGACTACACCCAGCTGCACCCCGCGCAGCGGTCGCACCTCCAGCACCACATGCCGGCCAGCCCGGGGCCCGGGCCGGCGCCCCAGACCCCGAGCGGGCTGCTGAGCCCCGTCGGCAGCGGCAGCTGCAAGTACGAGGCCATGGCCAGCGGCATGGCGCCGTCCGTCAGCTCCCCCCAGGACCTGAGCAGCTCGTCGTCCTCCGTCGCCAAAGGGACGTCGTCGTCCACCAGCAAGGCGGCCGCCTCGTCGTCCGTCACGTCGCCTGTGACGATCAGCACGCGGCCGTCGTCCTCGGCGTCGCCAGGCCTCAACGAGGCGTCGCCGTCGCCCGCCTCGTCGACGTCGTCCACCTCGAGTGGCAACAACAACAACGGGTCGTCCAAGTCGGGCGGCGGCTCGTCGGGTGCGTCCGGCAACCCTCCGCAGATCTACCCGTGGATGAAGCGCGTGCACCTCGGACAGAGTAAGTACACCTTGTTCCCAGAAAGCCGCATCATTTGACTTTCGGCTGAATAGCTTTTCGCCACCAGTTGATATCCAGGGATCATTAAGGAGCCGGAGGAGTCTAGTCGTCGCCTAGGGAACATAACGGCGACCTAATTTATGGATTCGTCATGGAAATGAAGCAGGGGCAGCTGACAGGAGACGGTTCGCGACGCCACCCCTCCTGGAAAACTTGTTAAAGGACGCTTCGACAAGTCGTTGTCATATTCCGACAGTCGCAAGCCGCAGCTCTGCAAAAGGTCGGTCCTGCAATATCAGATAGGGGGAAGCGACCGCCTGTCACTGTGGCGCAAACGCCATGAGCAATGAGCCTGTGGCAGCTTCACTTCATCACGATAACTACAAGACTTAGTAGTGCTACTGCCTAAGAAGCTATCTGAGACGGTCAATCTCAGTCTTCGATCTGACGGTATTCTTAGAAAGCGTAGTTTTCTGAAATACTTACCGCACATGTATCCAGCTTCCGCAGACCTTCCCGCTCCAGGCAAGGCTGGAGCCCGCATCGCCCGGGCTCCAGTTTCAATGAGGCCGTTTGCTGCTCTTTGAGAAGCTCCCGTTGCGCGGCGCAGGGGGCGGAGGCCGGCTCATCATGTGGTTGGTCTCATCTGTAGCAGAGATAAAAAAAAAATTAGGAGGGCATCATTTTAAGGTTTTTTGAACCTGAAACGGGAGAATCGCTTTCCAAACAGCACAGGCACAGGGACATTCATCCTCAGGATGGCACATAGCTCAAAGATCACATATGTTGTCTATTAATTTCCCCAGAAATACTTTGTTTCCTGGCAAATACTAAACAACTCCGGGATTTTAACGCGAAGGTGCACAAAAGAGGCCCAGGTACCTTCACAGATCGAATGCATGTAAGATATCGAGCAGTCAGCAACCGTCCAAAGTCTCGGAAGGAAGTCAGACAAATAGCCGTGACCGAAGGCGGCCGTTGCCAATGCAGCGTGTCACACATCGTAACGGATCCACTGCTCCCGTTTCCGAATTTTTCGGCGCCAAATTCAAAAAACCCCGAGAACAGGGGGGTGACCCTCTCTGCGGCGAGGCAAAACAGACGCGCCGCCGGGCGGGTCAGCCAGACGGAATCACTATTAATCAAAATGAAGGACCCTTTCAGCGGGGAGGAGGCGGCGGCAGCGGGGCGCGAGTCTCAAAAGAGAATGCTGCGCGCGACGAATCCCGCGCAGCGCCGAACCACTCTAATTCAACTTGAAGCAAAAGTTCATTGCTTCCCAACTTGCAAAGTGTCCGCGCTCCAGAGTCATTAATTTACTTTGGAAAGTATGTTTGGCGGGGCGGAATCTGCTCTGGCGCTGATCGAATAGCAAAGAGTGACTAACACCTTGAGAGCATTGTGATCCCCGCTGACTCCCCCCCCCCCCTTTTTCTCCCTCTACTATTTGGAAAAGTGGGCCAAAATGAAAAGGGCTGAAAGGGCTCGTGCGCGAAAGGTGAACACGTGCGATGGCTTATCAGTCCACCAAACGTGACTCGGAGGGAGGGCAATAAATAACGCACGCCAAATTACAAAGATTTTATCGGGTATTAAAAAGCCTGAAGAGCGCCCATAGTGCCCAGGTGTTAATTTTGTGAAAAGCTTTGGCTTTCATAGAGTTTTAAGAACGATTCGTTTGGTTTCGACTATACACATTTCAATTTTGCTTCACTTTTGTCGGCTTTCTTTTCATTCATGTATCCTAGGCTTGGGGGGAAATTTGCCAGATAAACTGCCGTAAAATTACAAAATGAAATTGTAAAGTAATGTATTCGATATCATTTTTACACCGAACTGTAAAGGCTAGGTTTTCTTGGTTATTAAGAATAAGCTTTCTTAATTTATGAGCGCGTAAAAATTCACAATATTAACAGCTATTTCTAAATCGAATATCAAACAACAGTTCAACCGCAGTACTATTAATTTTTTCTCAACGTGAAAAAAGGGTTTGGAATGACAAAGCTCACGCCTTAATTGTGTTGGCAACCACCACGCAAATGTCGCAAGAAGCTTTTCATAGTACTGCTCGAGATAAGGTCCGTTTTTTCTTGCGGGGTAGGCAGATGAAGAAGAACCTGCTGTCCAGAGCGAGTGAGCAGGGGTGCCACCCCAGCGAGAGCGGGACCCGCAGAGATAGTGCATGTTACACCCGGGTGTCACTTCTCTGCCTCTTTTTATCCCGGCCCCCTCCCTTACCTTTCCAATCGAACAGACACACACACACACACACACCGTCTTTTCTTTTCGTTCAAACATTCTAATAAGGGTATTTGGGGTTAGGGCGGGTGCAAGCATGACACGTATATAATTTACGGCCTCTCAGGTGACAAAACACCCACGTTTTCTGTCTCTCTCGTTCTTCCGCATTTTGGTTGTAAAGAAAAACGCTTTTACTCGTCCAAAAATAAAATGAAAACGAGAGTCTGTTGATATCGGTGATGCACCTCGTAGCCCCCCCAGACAAGTTGCCTGACTTCAGGAAGCCGATGAGGGGATCCCACTTTCCACCGGGTCAGCGGGGGGCCGGCCAAAAACTACGACCTCATAAATAACTTGGAGACGCTCCAGATATTAATTTACGACCTGTGTACGAGTGCATACGAAAATGTTTAATAAAAATGATCGCCCCAAGGGGTCGCCGGGGGGTCATTGGGGAGAAGGGGGAGGGGGCGCGTGGCGGCCGGTGGCCCCTGGAGGCCTGGAGGCCGGAGGCCCCGAGCGCGGCGCCCCGCCCCCTCGCCTCGCAGCGCGTCCGCCAAAGGAGGCGGCTCGTGAAGGAAACCTGACACGCCGGAAGGTCCGTCCTCCCGTCAGCTGCCTGCAGCCTCCACAAGAATGGCGGCCAAAAAGAAAGAAAAATCCCCTTAAAAAATTATCTTCTAGTTTTCGAATAAAATATAATATTTTGTAATTTTCGATTATAATTTATACAAACTTAACGTTGCCAAACCTCTGGAAACCGTTCCCATAGTGTAAACGACGTACAGTATCTGTATTCACTTGGGTGTGTGGAGTTCACTTGAGGGTACAACTGTGGAAAATGTCAGTGAAAATTCATACTATGCTCAGGTGTGGGATTAGGAAACAACACACATTTACTGTGCCACTTGGGTTTTCAGTGAGGAGCAGGGTATCCCTGAGGCTTTTGAGCAGCAGGATGTAACTGTAGGTCCCTCTGGAGCTGGAGACTGCTGCCGGGCTGCGAGGTTTGGAAAAGCTCAAACCAGGAAGCAGCATTCTCCTGTCTCATCGCATCCAGAATTCTCTCTCTCTCTCTCTCTCCTCTCTCTCTCTCTGGCAGTGAGACGCCCCGGCACGGGCAGGCTGGACAGCAGCGAGGCCCAGGTACGGCTTGCTGCTGCTCAGGCAAAGATTTATTGGAATCACGTCGCACCACGAATGCTAAATAAACTCTCATTCAAATCTTGAAAGTCCCACAGCAGGCTTGGCGCGGGGCCGTACGGGGCAGTACGGGGGGACTCCATATACACCGAACAAAACGGCCCAATCAGATACAGCCGTCAAGATATCATAGCACACGGCCGGACTCAGGCGCACCTCACGCAAGCGGCGCGACTTCGAAAAACTTTGACTCGCAAGGATTCGAGAAAAGGGCCCAGTACAATAGGCCGATGTACGGTGCCCGTTTTCGGTTGGTGCATCTAGTTGTCTCTAGCGGGGCGTTGTTACAGGAGCCAATTCTCATGATCACTGGACGACTGGGGAGCTGCACTTAGCTGAGGACGGGCAGGCATAGGGCATAGTTGACTAGTAAAAACATAGTGCTACGTATTTCTCGAAAACCGTGCGTGCGTGTGTGTGGAGGTGTGTGCGTGCGCGTGCGCGCGCGCGCGCGAGCGGATCTACACGGCTTATTAAATTACCTCAGCCACCGAGTCGACGGGGAGCTGTCGTTAACAAATCGGCCCAAATTTAAAACCGTCTCACGCCTTCCCAGTAGCTCGTCTGGCGCAGCGCCGCTCGCTACCAGATATTTTTATTTATACTCGCGAGAGGCGGGGAACTTCGGACCGCTTGCAATAATTGTTGCACCGTTTGCGCGCCCTCGGACCTGGCGCGCGCACGATGGTTGCTGCAGGTCCAATTTGCGATTGCGATTGTTTGACCAGCTTCGTGCGCGCTGAATAAAACAACGCGCCACGATCTGTGATGGTGATGTCTGACGCAAGAAGGGTTCTAGTTTCGATTGGGCTGCTGCTGGGCGGCCGGTGTTCTGTTCGGGTGCCTCACAGGGGGTCAGAGGCCGTGGCGTGGCGTGGTGGGGCGTGGTGGGACACTGCGCTACATTTGATTGCACTGAAAAATGGTTGGTGTCTTTAGACGCCAGGAAATTTGCGTTCAACATTTTGGCATCGAAAGACGCCGTCTTGGGCGAAAAACACACAATTTTTGCGTCACAAGACGCTTAAATTTGGTGTTCCCTGCGGGAAAACGACAAATTTTTGTGTTCAAAGACGCCAAATCTTGGCGTTCTCTCAGGGAACACCAAAATTTTGCCTCAATAGACGCCAATCAGTCTTCAGTGCGTGTGTACAAAACTCAAAACCAGACCCATTTTTAAAAAATAAAAATAGATCCAAAAATCTGACGCGTTTGAAAAATAATAATTATCTATTCCTGGTGGGGGAGCGGGATGCGGTGCAGCGCGGAGCAGCAGCGTCGTGGGTTGTTCTGTTCAAGGAGTAACGATATGGTCTGCAGGTCACGTTGTGCGCCGGCAATATTTAAGCGTCACTGTGTGCCGCTCCGCGTTCCCCGCTCCACCGCTGTATCTCCTACCCGATCCTCCTCCTCCTCCTCCTCCTCCTCCTCCTCCTCCTCCCTCTTACCCTGTTTCTCTTTTGCATTCTCACTTCCCTCTTCCTGTCCCCGTCGTTTCCTCTAGTCTCCTTCCACCTTCACCCGTTCAACCAAAAAATTTACCATTCATGAAAAAGGGTATGAAAAGAATGTTTGCTCGGTTGCTTTAATTATTTCTCCATTTGAAAAATATTTTTAATTATTTGAATTTAATTTTTTTTTTGTCTTTGATGTGATGTGGTGGAAAGTGACCTACAGCTGGTGGGGGCTCAATAGCACGGGGGTTGCACGGGCCTTGAACTGATTGATAGAAAAGGTTTCCGGGCGCGTCCTCCCATTGTTATCGCGCAGCGCCTCGAGCCCAGCCTGAGCCCACCGGGACAGACCGGTGATTGACGGCTATTGAGTGACACGCGTATTGATACCTCGTTAGGTGCTCCAGCGTGGCGCGGCGGGGGCGCGGCGGGGCGAGGTGGGGCTCTAATCGGAGCCACTTGCCGTAAGGAGCGACGGCGCCTAATTTGAGACGTATTGCCGCTTGTTTGAAAAGGAGTACGTATTCCAAAAGTCCACGAGCGAGCGTCCAAGAGCAAGAGTGAGCGAGTGAGCCAGGCAGTGAGAGAGAGAGA